>NW_024882899.1:0-127500 GCF_019059575.1 Amphibalanus amphitrite
GAGTCAGAGTCGGAGTCTGTGTGAATCGACAGTTCTGCCGAAGGAGTCTGAGTCGATATTTGGATACCGGAGTCGGAGTTGGAGCCCAAAGTCACTGAAAATTCATAGACTACGCAGCAGTGGTTGGGTCATTTTCATAGAGCGTCTTGAAGACATATTGAGCGGCAATGACGTTAGCAATTCCGTTTAACTTTTTCATTAGAATTATAGATGTACTTACGTTCATTTTGTCTTTAATCGGACAATTGTTTGATTTAGGCCAAGTAAAGACTCATGTGAAAAATAGCGGAAAACGACACGTGCTGGCGAAGCCTCCAATAACTCCCTGTTTCACGATTTAATGATGAAATAGCATGGAACTGCTTATCTTATTACTGACCCGGCACATAAATCTACTAATTTCTTCACTTTGCTGACATACAAAGAATAACTTTTTGAAAAATTGCAAAACAAGCCTGCTACTACACGACACTCCAGTGTCACAATGCTAATCAGCGGCGTTCACTCGGCTTGCTCCTAACTTACGATAATTCTCCCGCTAGATGGCAGGCCTGAGCTCAATGTCGCCAAAAACTGCGAAGACACCAATCCATTATTATCTAATCCATGGCGCTTCAAATCTGGCCTAATTTAATTTTACTGTCTAAAACTTTTTAACTTCGTGGTGCGTACGCGTAGCCTTGGTTATGATTAGATGCGTCACCGAAATTGTTTGAAATTCCAGTGCTGATTCCTCGCCACCCCGGGCGGTATGTGATTAGGGGAACCCCTACTGTGAAAGTGCTAACATGCGACGAAAGGCTAAATGGCCCTGACGTAGGGTGTCGTTGGGGTATTTTGGGCAGGCTTGTCAGCGGGGTTAGTGGGGCAGTCACCCTCTCTTTCTCTCTCTCTCTCTCTCTCTCTCTCTCTCTCTCTCTCTCTCTCTCTCTCTCTCTCTCTCTCTCTCTCTCTCTCTCTCTCTCTCTCTCTCTCTCCCCCTCTCTCTCTCTCTCTCTCTCTCTCTCTCTCTCTCTCTCTCTCTCTCCCTACACCATCATTCATGTCACTACCCTCACACATGCGGGTGAGTTTCAATGAAGCTGGTCGATATGAAAACAAAGCGGGTCATGGTTTATGAACCTCACTAATAATCCTTATGAACTCCAGCAATGACAGGACTGTACCAGTGTGCGCCACCTGTCAATGCCAATGACAGGTGACTGACGGATGTGACAGGCCAGCATAGGTGACAGAAGGAGATGACAGGTCAAAATAGGTGACAGAAGGAGGTGACAGACTCAAGACTGACATCTGTGACAGGAGGAGGTGACTGCCCGAATATAGGTGACAGGAGGTGACAGACTGACATAGGTGACAGAGAGGTGATGGGTTGTCAGCTGAGGGAGCGGAAATGATCAAGGTGATAATGAGGTTGACATTCCGACAGTTTTGACGGAATGGTATCAATAAGCATTTACTGCGAGATAAATGTAACATTGTGACAGGTCACAGATAAATTGAAGATGAAAAATGCGACGCCAAAGCAATAATCATTGTCGAGATAATGACGAATACATTATGCTAAATATTTTGCGATTGGTGAGAGATTACTGAGATACTTTGTATTTGAATATTAAGATGCTGAAATGATGTCATGTCTGGTGTATTGGAGGGTCGAATTTCAACACACCCTCACCCAACACACCCTGCAGACTTTCGCGCTAAAACCTCCGTAAGCGCTAGCTCGATATGTTGTCGATCAAATGCAGCTTTACCACTGAGATGAGATCGCTAACGAGCAGTTTCCGACTCTCGAAACTACCCACTGATAATTAGCTGAATTTCTGGGGCGTAAAGAGCATCACGGCTTTTGTTAAACGAAGCCAAAACGAAGTTGTCACGTAGTGAAGAGAAGTCTGCAATCAACAAAATAAAAACGAGCTTGTAACTACGCTGACGCTAGGCATCGCAACGCCTGTATTCTCTTATAGTACGTGTTTCCTATGAGCAAATGTACACATTTCTATCCTATCTAGACATTGTCAGCACATGGCATTGCACTGATTACCCTGTGGTCAAACACTTACACACCGATATCAGGTGTCATAAATCAGATAAGATAACTCCCGCTGCTATCGTCAGACCTGAAAACGCCGTGTGATTGCTCGTTTTACTCTGCATTTGAAGTGAGGAGCATAGCTACTCCTAGCGTAAACACGAGCATTTGAGCGAATGTTTATATTTATATATCAATCCCGATTGCAACAATTCTTATATATGAAAGAGATTCCGTTCATCAAATCCAATTATTAGAAATCATGACCTCTCGGTCTTATCATCAGGCGAAGTTCACTAAGTTATTTCAACTCCACCCCAATTCATACGCAATTCTAAAAATTGCGAGCATTTTATGTGCAAGTAGTCTCGAAAGCTCTGCGATCCTTGAATTATTCCAGGCATTTGCCTTCCTTTGTATTGACGCTCGTCGTTTCTTGTGAACATCAATGCCAGCAAACGTTACAATCAAGGATGTTTTGTGGAGTCAATCCTACCGACCCTCCCGCAAGCTTCAGTCTGATCGATTGTTTGACTGTGAACTAAACACTTTATTCTCCGAACCACGTGCTAACGGCAAACCTCAACCTCCCTCACCAATCCAAACAACACGGAGTCGCGAAAGTTACGTGCCCTGCCTGAGAATCGAACCCGGATGGCTGCGTCATGATACGAAGACTGGAAAAGTTATCCGTGCTGAGTCTGATAAAACCAGCATTGTGTTTACATTGATTTGTTATCCTAGGTCGGTGACCTTTCATGTCGGGGCCACTGAGCGTCGAACATTCATGTCGTCTCTCTCTCTCTCTCTCTCTCTCTCTCTCTCTCTCTCTCTCTCTCTCTCTCTCTCTCTCTCTCTCTCTCTCTCTCTCTCTCCTCTCTCGGACTGCTCCCACGTTTTAGGATTTTCTCATATTACGCTGGAAGCGGCTGACAGCATAGTACGCAGTATTTCAGCACGAATTCCCAGGGTTTGACGGGGTATGCCCGGCTGAGTATATATTTAGACCAGTCCCGGGCGGTAAAATTGACCGTACTAATCTGGGGTCATGTAGTATGAACTCGCTATTGCGTCTTACATATATGGGGGCTGTGGGTACATATGTGGGTACTTTCTACGTCAGAAAATATGACGTCAGTTGGTGTGATGCTGGCTAGCATCACTGGGCTTTTCGCCGTAGTGCTCCGCGAAACTAGGCTCTGCGCAAGGTTAAATGTCAGCGAGACTCTAAAGCGATTGGTAATCGTCAATGCGTTACGATTGGACTTTTTATAAAAGTAGGATCTATATAACTGCGTGTCGAAATGAAAGGTCGAACACCAGTGGTTATAAATAGTTCTAACAACAAACATGAATGGTTTCTAGATCAGCGAACGCAACATTTACGTCATCTGAGAAATCAGCTATCAGCTATTCTGCTGTTATCATGGGTTTCACCAAATCAACCCAGTTCAAAACATCCGTTTCTCCACTCTCGTATGCGTTCATGCTGTCTAAATCAGGCCAAGAATCCGCGTAAATCTAAATCGATCTCATCCCACCACTCTAAAAATATCCACGTTAGAGGAATCTGCGATCAGTCAGATCGGGCCTTCATGCGAGGGTGGATGGTGGATCTATGTTTGGACACCTTTTCCCGTACGATCGTGATCTATTTTTGGATCTCTTTTCCCGTACGACCGTCGATGGGATGGTGTGATCATATCCCGTACTAAATGTAGCACTCCACGGTCCTGTTTACCAATAGGGGAGAGGGGTAAGCCATTTGGTCTGGGTATTGGGTGTGTCGCAGTCAGGGTAATGGATAACATCCACCCCTCACCCCCCTCCCCACCTCCTCCTAACTGCCATCCACAAGCGTCAACAATGTCAAACCCAGCCAAGGACAAGATATGGCGCTAGTCAATCTTACCAGAGTGAATTGAAATGAAAAGTACGTCTTTCTGATGAAATTGCAAACTTTGTCGTTATCTCCATGTGATTTAAAAATCCATATCCGGTGATATTATTTAATATTACTTTTCATTTATCACAGACACACATTTATCCAATATGAGAAAGTAGCCAACATCAAAACTGGAATGACTCCCATAATAACCCCCCAAATATCCCCTCCCCACACCCCAAGTATCCCCCAATGCTGAGCCAGCTTCAATCCTTGTAGATCCCGCTCTGAGCCTGGCTCTGATTGGATGGGAGCCCAGTGGGACCATCAGGGACAGGGGTGGGGGAGGGAGAGAGAGGGAGAGGGAGGGAGGGTGAGGGGGAGGTGGAGGTGGTATAGTAGGCCTTGTACCGTCCATGGATGCTGACGTCACTAAAAGCGTATTGTTGTTTGGGAATGGTATTGAGAGAGCGGGAAGAAGGGAAGAGAGAGGGATGGGAGAGAGAGTGAGAGAGAGAGAAGGAGAGAGAGAGTGGAGAGTGTGTGTGTGTGTGAGAGAGAGAGAGAGAGAGAGAGAGAGAGAGAGAGAGAGAGAGAGAGAGAGAGAGAGAGAGAGTGAGAGAGAGAGAGAGAGAGAGAGAGAGAGAGAGAGAGAGAGAGAGAGAGAGAGAGAGAGAGAGAGAGAGAGAGAGAGAGAGAGAGAGAGAGAGAGAGAGAGAGAGAGGAGGACCGATATGCATGCTCGACGCTCAATGACCCGCGTCATGAAAGGTCATTGACCTGGTGTACCGCAAATCCGTGTCAACACGGTGCTGGTTTTATCAGGCTGATCGTCGATAACGTTATAGGTCAACCCACCAACCATATTACGCGCAGAGAACAGATCACAATGATAGCGATCAAATAAAGGGGGCGTATAACTCTGTCAGATATATTTGATAAGCTGATAGCTATGCTATGTGATAGATATTGGTGGCTAAAACTGGGACCCAAACTGTCAGAATGCTGGAATACAGCTGAAGAGAGTGAAACTTAAGTTTCAGTCGTTTGTCCACAATCTGAGGCTGAGCTTGCTGTGCAGTTGGTTCATAATACACCGAATAAGTAATTCTGGCGTTGGATCTATTCATTTTAAAATCCTAACCGGCAACGAAATGGACAAACATAGTTGCCATCAGAAATATTTGGCTGATCTCCCGTGCTGACTTTTTCAGCCCAGGGTACTTGACCCATTGGATTTCTTTAGATTTGGCGATAACATGGACTCTGATCTTATGAACCAGTTGGCTTTCTTTTTCTCTGAAATCATGTGGCAAACTGGTAAATAGTTCCGGCGAAAATCGCGAGGCATTGTGTGATAACTGTCTCCAGAACAGGTTTTCTAAAACATTCCTGGATATACCATATTGTCTTATTGTTTGCTTTCGAGAGTTGCATTGTTGTAGGATTATGAATTGTAGTTTTATTAATCCTAATATGAGTGCCTTGTTTTTGGTTAGTTAGGGGATTGTATACATTTTGATCATGTGTGCCGTGCATTTCCCTGCATGGAATCATTTTGGCGAATCGATACGCGAGAGTACGAGGCATTTGCTGTTTTCACAACGGGCTATCTAGTGAATGCACCTTATTTGACCTCAACTGCACCAAGTCTCTTTTACAATGAATATTTATATCTTCATAGTTCATATCATGATTTTCATTTTTAATCGAAAATGTCTGGTAATTTAAAAAATTAACCGACTGCGGCCCTGGTGGCGCAGTCGGTTAAGGCGTCGACCCGCGGTGCGGGCGGTGCCGGATTCGGGTTCGATTCCCGGTTCCGCCCGTTCCGCGGGCGTCGTCCCCGGCTGTGTCACCAGGTGTGGGGTAGGCTCCCACTTCAGCCGTAGCCTGGGGGGTGGGTAATGAGGGCCGGGAGGAGGAGGAGCCCTCCTGTAATTGGGACCATACGAGCCCGTTGGAGGGAGGCCTGAATAAAAAAAAAAAAAAAAAAAAAAAATGAGGTAGGTTAGGTATATCAGCATCTTTGCAACCCAAACTGATGACTCTTGAAAAACACACTTAACCTAATGTAACCAAATCTGCACCTAATCTGCACCAAATGTGTACCAGATGGCCGTCGTGAAAACGGCCATTATTCGGTCCATTACGCGATAACTTTCGCCCGCCGTCAGCCTCTCTTCTGCATCCATCGCCGGATCTGTAAACCCGGTTCTGTTAAATACTGACCAGCACAATGAAGAGCCTGTTTTAATCCCTCCGTGATCAATATCTGACATAGGTGTATCAAGGTGCGGCTTTTACACAAATCATGCGATTCAATAACTTTGGTAGACGTGGTGCATAATTAGGTACGTGTTCACAAAACATTACCCTGTTGTCTTTCCTCCCTGGATACGCCACTGCGGTTACTGATTATGGCTCGCTCTGGACAATGAGCCTTTCATACAGTCACTATATTATCCCTCGCCCGCACATGGGGGGGGTGGTTGCCACCCCCCCAGGCAGTCTTTCTGCTCTGCACTCAACATTTTTAGAGCTAGAAAGCTGATTTTTCGCATAGCTGCTCCTCTATCGTTTCTTGATGTCCACTGAAAATTTCAAGTTTCTGTGATTTTTGGTTTCGGAGATATGACCTTGTTTTTGAGGTCATGTCATGACCCAAATGGCCAATTCTCAACATCGCGTTTGCCATGGGCCTTGTGAGCTTTTGACACCCTGATTTCGGCCTTTTTTGCCAGTCTTACCTCCCACCTATCATGGAACATGTTGTTCGACGATGTACAGGGGTCAAGGTCAGGGTCAAGGTCAACCTAGGTCATCCAAGATAATTGCGTTTTAGGCAAGCCGAATTTACTTTTTGTGAAGTTTTTTTATTGCATTTTTGGTAAAAGCTTCTCAGATCATGATTTCATGTAATATGGACCCAAAAACAATCGGTGCACACATCAGTATACACACAGACACACACAGACATACATACACATATAATTGACCTTGACCTAACTTGACCTGAAATGACCTCAGCAGCAAAATTCTGGTCGGGTAGTGTGACAAAGAGGTTCTAGCTGGCTCGGCACCAGAAAACAGCATCGTCATCGGTATTTGATAAGCAGCGCACTTGATATCCAACGGTGACCCAAAACAGCAACATTTTTTAGTTTGACCTGACCTGGGAGGTCAATGACTGACCTGAGAAGGTAAAACTGGGTATCATTGGATTCGTCTTTTCCCAAAGAATCTTTTTGGTCTTTACCGCTAAGCTCTATCTCCAACAGGAACGAAATGGCGCGGGGGGGGTGGCAACCACCCCCCCCCCCATGTGCGTTCTAGGATGGGAAAATGGCATGTGCGGGCGAGGGTTATAGCTCGGTAATCATATCCTGTGACATTTTCCAGGATTGGTCAAAACCTGTTCTTATGAAACCCAACGACTTTTAAACGCTGAGCGAAGGATTTTGGTAATAGTTTAATTGACATTTATCACATTCCTGGCATGATTGTTTTATTTTTTCCTGGCAGACGCCGGACAATTCTTTGCATAAGATTGCGTGTCGCAAAGCTTCGACAGCTTATTCAAAAATAGCAACGGCTTTGAAGCTGCAACTTGGTGTCGCATTTGTGGTCAGAATTGCCATTTCCTATTTTGAGAAGGCTTCTTGGAAGGCTATTGCTGACCTATATTTGGTTTTATTGATATAAGATATTTACATATAATTTGTGTTGTGTGTACAGTGTGCAGTGTGCTGTCTCATTACAGATGCAGTACGTTACTGTGACGGGGCGTCCACTTTTGACCGTGTGCACTGTGCCGTCTCCATGCAGATTATAAACAATAAACAGACAAGCTGAGAGTGGACTTTGCACCTTCTCTGACCGTGTGCACTTTGCTGTCTCATTCCAGTGTGCAGGGTGCCAGATCTGATTTGAAACCTCTCTTACTTTGACCGTGTGCACTGTGTTGTTCAGGTCTCCCATCCTTAGTTGTATGCAACGCACCTTTTTTGTGATCGCATGCACTGTGCTTTCTCATGGTTTACAACACTTTACCCAAAAGTGTGTTATCTACACATTTCATGATCTTGTGCACTATTTTGTCTCATTTCAGCATTGTCACACTTCTGTTCATTGTCTCATTGCCTCATTGCGTATCATTTGATCATTTGGGCCCTCGATTTGATCGTTTAATCCTGGCCGTGTGCACTACTTTGTGTCTTTCCAGTAATGTGTCTGTGTCTTTCCAGTAGCGAGATCCCGACTTCTGAGCGTGTAATATATATTTTCTGACCGTGTGCACAATTCTGTCTCTTTCCAGTATGGCAGGCTCCCGATTTGAGCGTGTAATATATATTTTCTGACCATGTGCACCATTCTGTCTCATTGCAGTATGGCGGGCGCCCGATCTGAGCATGTAATATATATTTTCTGACCGTGTGCACTATTCTGTCTCATTGCAGTATGGCGGGCGCCCGATCTGAGCGTGTAATATATATTTTCTGACCGTGTGCACCATTCTGTCTCATTGCAGTATGGCGGGCGCCCGATCTGAGTGTGTAATATATATTTTCTGACCGTGTGCACCATTCTGTCTCTTTCCAGTATGGCGGGCTCCCGATCTGAGCGTGTAATATATATTTTCTGACCATGTGCACCATTGTGTCTCATTGCAGTATGGCGGGCGCCCGATCTAAGCGTGCTCTCAGCTCAGCAAACGACGGACATCAGCTCAGAAAACCACCTCTGCTCGTCCCGTTCGAGTCACGACTCGAGTCGTACTGGCCGCGACTCGAGTCGTACTGGCCGCGACTCGGACTGTTGTCTACTCCGAGCGGGCAGTCCGCCTCCCCCGCCACCCCCTCCCTCGCCTCCAACGGACTCCTGTACAGCTCGTCTGCAGGAAGCGGCGCCCCCGGCGCCCCTGACGCCCGGGGCGCACAACGCTCACGCAGCGCCAGATGACGCATCTCATACTCGCCTTCGGGGCGCCGAGGCGCAGTCGCGTCAAGTCGAGGGCGCCCGGTATGGTGAGGGCGCCGCGGGCGTCCTAGAGGGCGTCGCCGAGGGCGCCGGCGGTGATGAGGACGCCCGGGAGGCAAATGAACCGTCTCGACTGCCCGCGGATGTGGAGCCGGCAGAGGTCGAGGCCTGGTTGGACGAGCATCCCGACTTTACCAAGGATTTCTTCATGAGGTTAGTCGACGGGGTTGAGTATGCGTATAATTTTTGCCGTATCAGTTTTTGTTTGCTTACATAGGCTTATATGTTTGTTTATTGTTTGCTATATGTTGTTTACTGAATGCTTGAAGGAGGTTTAGTAAGGGATTTTCTCTCACAAAATATTCATCTTCTAGTAAGTGGTTGAAGTGAACGGTAATTTTGTTTAATATTCTACAGCTGTGTTAGAGCGCTGGGTTCGCAGTCATCTCATCAAATTAGCCATAATGAGATACTTACGTTATAAGCTTGCTGGGCAATCAAGATATAATCGAGAGGGGAATGACCCCGAGGTTGTATTAATGGTGAGAGCAATGGTCCGTCAGCAATCAACTGTTAAAGGTTGCCGGACGGTGCAGTCTTATTCATGGTTCTGAGCATGGTTACTGTGTTTCATGGCCCTTTCCCTGGTTCCTGTTTCGCCTCCTCGTCTGCACTTTTACTCTGTTCCATTTGTTTCGCGTGTCTCCTCCTTCTCCTTTTCTCTCCCTTCCTCCCTTGTTCTCTCTCTCTCTCTCTCTCTCTCTCTCTCTCTCTCTCTCTCTCTCTCTCTCTCTCTCTCTCTCTCTCTCTCTCTCTCTTTCTCTCTCTCTCTCTCTCTCTCTCTCTCTCTCTCTCTCTCTCTCTCTCTCTCTCTCTCTCTCTCTCTCTCTCTCTCTCTCTCTCTCTCTCTCTCTCTCTCCCTCCCTCCCTATCTGTGTCTTGTTTTCCTTGTCTGACCCGTCTTCTCTTTTTCAGGAAAGCCTCTCGTCAAATGATTGACGCGTGGCTGATTTCTCACGCCATCACACAGAGCCTACAGGAGAGCTGTCTTCATCGGCACGCCACGTCGGTACCCGGCAGCAGGTAGGGATGACGTCAAAATGACGTCATATGTAGGAGAGCTGTCTGCATCGGCACGCCACGTCGGTACCCGGCAGCAGGTAGAGTGACGTCACAATGACGTCATATGTAGGAGGGCTGGCTTTCATCGGCATAGCACTCGAGTCCATGGCAGATGGTATGAGTTACGTATGAGTTACGGTGCTGCTTTTTAGCGATATTTTGAAATAGATAAATAAATAAATAAATAAATAAATAAATAAATAAATAAATAAATAAATAAATATGCCAGTTCCTATGCAGCTAGTTTCCAACTCATCGGCCCGCTAAGTTTCAACCCAGTCCAGCCTTGCAAGCCACAGTGGGCGTTTTCATGTGCAACTCAAGAGAGCGGGAAGTGAGCAACAAGTGGACCAAGGTCGTATTTTGATTAGTGGGTACCTTGAATGCCCGAAGTAGCTGGTCCAGGCCCTGTCGTCGTGATTATCACGATAGTAGCAGAAGGAAGTGGCTGTATGTTTGTGGACAAGTGATGTCTAGTTTACAGCTTTCGTTATTAAAAATTGAAGGGGAGCCTGCTTACCAAAGTTCTTATGACTAACTTACAGCTAACTTCTCTTACGGTTGTCCCGTATTTATGTGTCGTTTGCTGTGTGGTGTGGTTACACTTGCAAGTAAGGCGACTTTTTATTTGAATTTATGTTCATCTATATATCTGAGGAAGCCTCCAAATTTATTTACCCAGGAAACTTATACTATTGCTTCCGTGTTGCTTGCTCCGTATGTTACCGTATTACCGTACTGCCTATGTTATTGGCTCATGTTTTGAACGGGTATTTTGTTTTCCACTCAGCAACGTATGAATTCGCAAAGTTGCTCAGAACATTGCGTATTGCGCAAAGCTTTGTGTTGGTCCCAGCTGTAGGGTAAGGGCGGGTAATGCCGGGTTCACACCGGATTCCGGACCGGCAAAATTCCGTCTGCCGGGCCGGAAAAATGGCCAATTCCGTGCCGGAAAATTGAAAACTGGTGTGAACCGGCAAATCTGGCAACTTCTTTTGACCGGTCCGGCAGGCCGGAGAGCCAGATTTTCCGGTCCGGCAAAAAGTTGAAATCATCTCAACTTTTGCCTTGCCGGATAGCCACCGTTTGTGATATGAAATTAAGGCACGAGGGAAATAATGTTATGTTTCAGCGCTACAGGACCAATTTAACCAACGGTGCCCTAATAGTCTCGCGATTTTTCACGAGAATATGAAATTCAAGCGTAAATTTGACGGCGTTTCATTTTTATTTCAAAACATTTGCATCTCAAACGGAGTGATAGCTACATATCTGTTTTTGTATTTCACATGACTCATGGCCTTTTCAAATTATAAATTTATTTAATTGGTTGGAAAATATCCATGACTTTATAATAAAAAAGATAAATATTATAAGGAAGCGGTGAAAAGGGCGAATTTGTGGAACAACATTGCGGACGCGCTGGTTGTAGAAGGAGCGGAGCCAGTATCTGCAGAAGAGATTATCAAGCGCTGGAGCCGGCCGCAGGACAGGTAGCACAATGTACGTATTGCTAACTTCCGTCGTCTACGAAGTGGAGCCAGCCGAGCAGATTCTGAAATCTACATTCTACAAGACGCGCTGACAACACTTCTCTGCCCTCGATGCCCTCCTACACAAGCACATAGCAGCTCGGGAGGGTGGAGACAGTTTTGCCATTCAATCGCAAGTAGAAGATTCAGGAAATACGATGGTACTATGCCAAGGATATTATCCCGCGCCCTGCTGGGGGTGGGGGTGGGGGGGGGGATATTTGAACCCTACCTGTGATTTTTCGCGAACATCTCAAAAACGGCGGCTGTTTTTGGCACACCTTATCATGCATCTTTTCTGCACATGTAAAAATTGTAGACCAAGGTCACTTAAGGTCAGGTCACCAGGTCACTTCAAGTGACCTCACCTCATACAAAGTTTCAACGTCTTCCATATGCTACATCGAGCGACCGACCTCTTTGAAACTCTCAGCGATTGATAAGGGCAACAATATGTACACAATTTAAATAAATAACTATCTCGGAATTTTGATATCGGTGACCTAAGGTCAGGTCAATTTTGTGACCCCCCCCCCCATTATAAGTCAATGGGAGAAAATTGATGCCAAGTTATGCGTTGGCTTGTTGTAAATCGTCGACATTCGACCTGAAAATCGGTGAAATTCGGCTTTCCATTACCTCTGGTGACCTGACCTTTGATTTGACCAAAAAAAGTGACCGAATTAATTTCGTCATTAATTTTGACGCTCTTTCGAACGCCGCCTTCCCCGTATCGCTACGTGGCCCAGGAGCCGAGTTAAAAGGGGGGGGTGTTAAACACCCCCACCAGCAAGGCGTGGAAATTTGGGACCCCAGCGGGGCGCGGGTTATGGCAGTAGAGTTCAGTGACAGATGACCGATTTTGAGACCCAGCCATCTACATCAGCAAGCGTAATATCAAGCTCGCCGTCTCTAATGCGCCCTGCCCAGCCCTCAATTCCTCTTTGTTCGCAAGTGTTTTTAAACCAACAACAGCCAAAGCGTGATTGAAATTTATTAGTGTCTTTTTGTCGATACCCAGCCCGCATGCTGTAAATGTTAAATTGTATTAATCTTGCTAATATACATACCAGTGAAGTATGGATGATTTTCGGTTGGGTGGAACTGCATCAGGGACTTGTACAGCCGTCACACAAGTATGTTCGATTTCAAAATAATTCGCGAGATTGCTTGGTACCTACTTATCGTACTTGATGGTTGATGATTATGACATTTCCGGCTCGACTTTCCGGTTTTCCGGTTCTAGCGACTTTTTTGACATCTAGCGACAATTTCAACATTTTGGTGCCGGCCCGGCAGACGGAATTTTTCCGGACCGGAAAACCGGTGTGAACCCGGCTTAAGAGTACGCGGGCGATAAGAGTACGCATCAGCTGTTTCGGTTGCTTAGCAACGCGGGTTTGTCGAGTTCATGAAGTGACATGAAGCCGTTAGTGCGTGCATGTCACCAACGGAACGTGGGCGTTGAGCGGCGACGCTGTTGAGTTTAAGGCGATGAATATAATTTTCGAGCGTTATGATATTATTATGATATGGTACAATAATTTTGATACTTGGCAGTTGAGATAAGGTACATTTCCGTGATTGTTGTGGGAAACTTGTGAGATTATCTGGGGAAATACTGTACAGTGCAATATTCTGTTTGCGAAGTTTTGCACAACGTTTCGGGGTTGTTTTGTGCGCGAATTGCATGTACGGTAAGAGGACGCACTGTTCAGGAGGGTAAGAGTACGCAGAATTACACATTAAATCGAATATACAGAAATATAGAATTATTAAGCTATCGCTCAATGACGTTTGTTTTGAGGTATATCATCAATGGAGCACTGTGATGCAGATGCGTACCCGAAATTCTTCCAAATACGAGTTATTCTCCTTTTTGATTGTGCATTTTTTTAAGAAACACACGACATGATTATTTCCTGATTTATAGACTTGAAAGATTTATTTTATGTTTTTCTTTTTGGATACTAGAATTAACTTAAATGCCTTCTGAGTTTGAAGTTAAGCATTTGGACAGTGCAAGCTGCATAGGTGTGTGTTCATATGCTTGCGTACTCCACCCGCCTGGCGTGCGTACTCTTACACACCCCATATGGTAAGAGTACGCAAGTGCAACGGTTCAGAAAATGTCAGTTTTAGACCACTTCCATTTACGCTGAAGGATCGTTGCCCCATGGGTTGATGGCTAATTCAATGAACTTTGATATTCCCTATTTGCGATTTCTTTCCTTCAAATATTAACCCTCGCCCGCACATGGGGGGGGTGGTTGCCACCCCCCCCAGGCAGTCTTTCTGCTCTGCACTCAACATTTTTAGAGCTAGAAGGCTGATTTTTCGTATAGCTGCTCCTCTATCCTTTCTTGATGTCCACTGAAAATTTCAAGTTTCTGTGATTTTTGGTTTCGGAGATATGACCTTGTTTTTGAGGTCATGTCATGACCCAAATGGCCAATTCTCAACATCTTGCGTTTGCCATGGGCCTTGTGGGCTTTTGACACCCTGATTTCGGCCTTTTTTGCCAGTCTTACCTCCCACCTATCATGGAACATGTTGTTCAACGATGTACAGGGGTCAAGGTCAGGGTCAAGGTCAACCTAGGTCATCTAAGATAATTGCGTTTTAGGCAAGCCGAATTTACTTTTTGTGAAGTTTTTTGATTGCATTTTTGGTAAAAGCTTCTCAGATCATGATTTCATGTAATATGGACCCAAAAACAATCGGTGTACACATCAGTATACACACAGACACACACAGACATACAAACACATATAATTGACCTTGACCTAACTTGACCTGAAATGACCTCAGCAGCAAAATTCTGGTCGGGTAGTGTGACAAAGAGGTTCTAGCTGGCTTGGCACCAGAAAACAGCATCGTCATCGGTATTTGATAAGCAGCGCACTTGATATCCAACGGTGACCCAAGACAGCAACATTTTTTAGTTTGACCTGACCTGGAAGGTCAATGACTGACCTGAGAAGGTAAAACTGGGTATCATTGGATTCGTCTCTTCCCAAAGAATCTTTTTGGTCTTTACCGCTAAGCTCTATCTCCAACAGGAACGAAATGGCGCGGGGGGGGGGGTGGCAACCACCCCCCCCATGTGCGTTCTAGGATGGGAAAATGGCATGTGCGGGCGAGGGTTAAACAAATGAGAGCAAGAAATCCACTAAGTGCGTACTCTTATACGACTTCACCCTAACCCTAACCAGTACCTCGCCATTGCTCCTGTTCTCTATTGCGTTGCATTGTATCCTGGCTATTCCTGCCTGTGTATTTCGGAGAAACAACGCCCCTGCAGTTGAGAGCAGGGATTTGGGTCAGCCTCGCCACATCGGGGTCGGCTCATGGGGGCCGTCTCTCTCTCTCTCTCCCTCTCTCTCTCTCTCCCTCTCTCTCTCTCTCTCGCTCTCTCTCTCTCTCCCTCTCTCTCTCTCTCTCTCTCTCTCTCTCTCTCTCTCTCTCTCTCTCTCCTCCAGCAGCCTGTGGCTGATATGTGGGTTAAGTTGGGGAAGAACTAGAGAGACGAATCAATTAGACGCTATAGGATATGACATGAAAACTCATGAAGAGTTAGTGAGCTAGTGTGTAGTGTGGCACCAGCGCAATCTTGCCAGTGCTTGCTTAGTGAGTGACCTGGAAGGAACAGTGAGTCATTGTCGGTGACCATGCGGTTTATATGAGGTTAGCGAGGAGCATGATTTGCTAGGAACATGACTTGTATAGAAGCCATGCTCACGGATCCTGTTTGCTGTTGGCATTAGAGGTCATGCACAATGGCCCTGTGGAGAAAAGAGAGCAAAGGATTGCCTGGTGCCAAAAGAAAGTTACGATAATTGGTGGAGTTTCCCATAAAGCATAAGTTAAAATCTGATAGATATTCAAGCGTGAATATGCAGCACGCATATGAAATACACGATGCACTTTCATAAATTGTATCATTTTGCATGTGTTGAAAAGCACATTACTAGGCGCGGCTCAAGCTTGGAGCACGACTCACGCCCCTTTCCCAAGTTGTTTAGTCCTTGGCTGTCTCTAACTGACTGCAACTCAGCTGTTTTATCTGTCGTATTATCCTATCAGTCGTAAAAATAACCAAGAGACACACGTAACATATTCAAGCCCCCTTCTCAAACCCCATTCTTCTTTCACCCTTCTTCATCATACTGACCCTTATTCCATACTTATCATACTTACTTACCCCTTTCTCCATTTCAGAGTCACCTCCGGGTCGGTGACTCCGGTTCGAAAAATCTCCGCCCACGAGTTCGAGCGAGGTGGTACCCTGAAAGCCATAGTAAACACGGTCGGGGGTAGTCCCACCTTCCTGACGGCCCCCACACCGGAATCAGCGGCGGCGGCGGCAGCCGGCAGGCGGCAGAGATGCAAACCGCGATCCGAGCTGCAACACCTGGATGAAAAGGTTAGTGATGCAAATTTTGAGGGGAAGGGGGTTGTAAGGCCTTGGTGATAAGGTGAGTGGTGCGAATTTTTGATGTGATGTGTGACATCTCGATGATAAGGCTAGTAATGCAAATTTTTGATGTGTTGCGCAATGGTTCGATAAAAATGTTAGCAAATGCAACCCTCTTATCTTCAGCTTCATCACGACGAAAAACACTTTTGTCGTGTATTTACAGCTATCACAAGTGGCAAAAGAATATACATGATACTTTGCTTTTGTATGCGCTTCATTATTGGAGTATGTTCCTTTTGCTTGTTTTGCATTATATTTATCATTTTATTTTGCTTTTGCTAGGCCTGCTTGCTAATGTACCTACCACCACATCGGAAAATCAGCTTTCCCAGCTACTGAATACCGGCTTTTTTTGCCTGAAACAAATGAATGCATTGACGCTATGTGAATGAGCATCAAAACACCTTGGAACTTTATAACTGAAGCTCAAATTGAATAAGTTAGTCGGGCTACGAGCTCAGTTTGTCTGGAGCATAGGAAACCGCTCGAGATTGATTCCCGGTACCCTATTCGCCCCATCTATTTTACTACTCTACTCTTGAACATCACCCATGGCAACAAGTCGTAAATATTTTATGGCAACATGTTCTGAAATTGATCTGACTTTAACTACCCTGCTCAATCAAAATTCAGTACACGCATTCCCGTATAAGATTTTGGATGCTGCTGGGCCGCAATTACTTGCCGTCAATGTTTAATTAGCAGTACCGGTTTAATTAGCTTTGTTGCTGGGTGTTGAATTCATTACGTGTTCAGTCGTTTCGGTACTTTGAACATAGCATTGCGAATAGTAGTTGGTGGGATAATGTCAATTCAGGCAATGACTGCGCCTCGCTTGAAGGGCCAATAAATGAAGATTGTTGCTACGGAAGCTGTATGCAAGGGATTGGATGTCAGTTTCGCCTGCAAGGTGACGTTTCTGGAGTAAAATGTGATGCGAGATATCTTTACTAGCCATTTTCTTTGCCTTAGTTGATTGGTTTCTAATTCATTGAAATGAGTATATTTCATGAGCGAGCAATTTGTCTATCAAATGAAGTAAGTTTTAAAATAAGGTAATTATAGTCCATTTTTTTCAAAAGGCTCATGGCCCGAAGTATTATTTTGGAGTTTGCACGTGCGGGACGCTAGAAAATAACAAGATACCTATAAGAAACAGGTAGCTCCGATGTTTTGAGTAA
Source organism: Amphibalanus amphitrite (assembly GCF_019059575.1). Classification (NCBI taxonomy): domain Eukaryota; kingdom Metazoa; phylum Arthropoda; class Thecostraca; order Balanomorpha; family Balanidae; genus Amphibalanus; species Amphibalanus amphitrite. The sequence continues at coordinate 17,219 of NW_024882899.1, forward strand.
AGCCCCCGTGACGTCATTATCATTTTTTATGTGGAGAATTCTACCTACAAATAAAATATCCCACATACGAAAATTCGTATTATGTAATGAAAAATTACAATCTTTCAATTTCATCACGAAAACTATATTATTTATTTTAAAAAATTAAAACCCTTCAAGCATTTGTCCCAACCCCCTGCTACACCTTTGGTCACGTGACTACGGTGGTGAACTTTGTTTTTTGCAATGTTGTGACCTAAACGGAAGTAATAAATGTTGAAAATGTATTATTCATGTTGTTTGAAGCAGCAATCGTGTAACTAGATGTTTAAATTATTTATAAACTGCTGTTAAGAGGTCACGTGATGCTACCAGATTATGTACACGACAGCATCTTCTTGAACTTCGATTTTGAGTACTTGTACCTTCTTTGAGGCCTAATAATGGACATTTTCAGATATAAAATGAAACACTGAATCTAATGACGCCAACATTTAATCCTTTTTGCACTTCCAGACTGAGATATCCTGGCATGAACTTTGGCCAATTTGTGTGTAAAGCCTATGGTGAAGGGAAAACTTCACGCCCAGCTGACGTCACAGACCTCGGCTACCAAATCGTGTCCGGTGGGGTCGGAAAATAACGCAAGCCGAGATGAATTTCTCGGCCATTTTTGAAAGATAACCGCAGTGCTACGGAACGAGTTGTTCAGTTGAGCTTATATTCTGTGTCACGTTTCAAAATGTTAGTAAATTCATAGATTTTGAGCCATTCTGTTAATTTTGCATGCTAATGAAACGTCATTCCTGTAGTAACCTTGATTCCACAGCCAGCCCATCACTTCAGAAACTAGCAAGCGGCAAATCTTTAAACAACCAAGACAGAACAATGATTTTTGCTACTATACTCTGTCGGGGGCCAGAATTCTGAACGGCAGGCTCATGGAAAACATGTCATTGTCAACCGCTGAAGCTGGTGATGCTCTATATTGTTGTCTTACATTGTGTTTTCGCATGCTACGTAGAAACTTCGCCTTCGGTCGTCTTTTTAATAACTCCTTCCACAGATTTTTCCAATGCAGAAATCAATTGATCAGTATTGTAATAGGTCGGCAGATATGCTGGCGCATGTTTCTTTTTGTACTTACCAAGAAATAAATTTAAAACAAAATGTCAATCCGTGTGTTATTTTTGTAGGCCTGCAAACAGGTCATCCACATGATCATTTTAATCATTTATTTAATGCCTATGGCTAGACCCCGTGTGGAAGCATTTTCGATTCACAGTTCCTCATTATGAGTCTTATGTCTATACTTTATCGCAAATCAGAGACCAGCCTGGACCAGCTGACCAGTCTGATTTCGAAACGTGCCAAGCCGGTGTTCGTTGATTTTTGTCAAAACCACCACTTTGCACGTGACAATTCTAAAATCGATTTTCGGGCCGTGCGCCTTTTGAAATAAAATGGACTATAGTACCTTTTATAATGGATATTGGATACACTATACGAAATCCCGTTAGATAAATAATTCTAGCATACGCACACTGGAAAAAAATGAACAAACCAACGCCTTTTCTAAAAGCATGCCCACTATAAGCTTCGTATATTCAATAGCGGTAGCTCAATGTTTTTGCAGTTGTCACATGAACAAATGTTCTACATTCAAACGCACGATCTGGCTCCTATCTGTTCAATCATTAGTTCAGTGTATGTAGCTTACTTTTCCTCGATCGATAATTTATTTGTAGTAGTCCGGTATGCCTGGTTGCTGTGACTAATATCTAACAAACGTATAGTGCTTGACAGTAGCCGAGCCTGCTAAACTACCATAAGGCGGCATCTAACGTCTGAGCAGAATGCGTTGACTTTGCATTGTGTTCAGCATTTGCCGAGACGTATGACTAACAATTGTCTATGTTAAACGCTAGCCGAATGTTTCATGTTCTGATATAAGATGTTTTAGATTTATATAAAGTGCTAAAGTCCGCTGTTTTAGTACAGAAATAGGCGGGTGCAATGAACTAGCTTCTGCTAAAGCGTATAGCATGTGGCATACCAAAACATGTAGCATGACAGACTTCAGTTGGCTTTCATAATCGGAGTGTGTTGCATCTTCGTAGAGCCTCGTTGAACACTTCGACCATGGTAACGTGCTTCACTAAGGTTTATGTCTCAAATTAGCTTAGATCATGATAACAGTTTATAAGTGTCTACAAATATACCTACATATCTGTACAATGGAGTCCCTAGCACTAGAACTTTTCCAGGTAGTTAGGCTGTTGTAGTTTCTAACATTACATTATCGTGTTGGAACCATTCTAGTTCTAGTGCCAAACACTATGTAAGGATGCTTAGACGGAATAAACAAGCGCATGCTTAATTAGTTGATCTTAGTGTCTCCTAACAATAGCCAATAATGGAATGGTAGTATAATCAAGCCCAAAACACTAGCCAAAGGCGTTTGGCTCTTCTTAGCCCCCTTCCCACACTAACTGCCTGCATCGGACTGCGGTTACCCCATTATAACACCATAGGTAAATGGAGCTCACCCTGGTCAACCCATGGTCACCGAGCATGGTTCAAACTCTCAGCGTAGTCGAGGGAGCGGCTCAAGCTCCCACCGTGCACGATTGAGCGGCTCAAATACCTACCGTATTCTCGACTTGCGGCGCATGGCCCCGGGCGAGGTAAGTCACGTGACTGTGGGTCAACGGCACGGGATGAGTCACGTGACACGCTTCGGGTGACGGTTTTTTTGTGGTGTTAACTCCGCTTGGTGATGGGGCTGGAATTGGTGATGGTAATGGATTGGTGATTGCTTTTTTGTCGTGATGTGTAGAAATGCATGATGGATAAATGGCATGATAACATATATTTTTGTGAATGTTTTGGTGATACTAAATCGTCGAAAACATGAACTTTTTGCTGTTTTTTTTCATCGAATTTCATATAATTGTTTATTAAATTTTTCAATTCATCCATTTCAATTCATTTTTTTATTTAATTCATTCATTTTTCATCGTCTGTTTCAAATAAAGTATCAAAGATTTAGTCTGAAAAAGATCGCTAAATTCATTGCAATGATCAATAAATTTGAAGGAGCTCATACGACTTGACCTTGAACTAAACATCATTCGCAGATTTGTCACTATGACCTTTGCTGACCTCATTTCACGAAACCATTTCATGTAAAATGACGATAATAACTCAAGTTTATTGTACAAGACAAAGCTTTCGATACATAAAGTATATTGATCACTGTCAATGAGATGTATCTACATCTCATTGACAGTGATCAAGATACCTACTTTATGTATCGAAAGCTTTGTCTTGTACAATAAACTTGAGTTATTATCGTCATTTTACATCTGTCATGGATTCGTTATAAACCATTTCATCATGCCCTTTACAGTTACAATTATTATTCAAATGAATAACTTGTAGTAATGGTGATAAAAGTTATGCTACGCATCCAATCATAAATTTGTTCGCAATACCGGCTTATGCAATTGATAGTTTGATAGCAGTTTGCATTTCGTCATCTGGATTAAACGGACATTTTAAACATACGGTGTTCAAATGTTTCATCTCAATGTCACGAGTTTAGGAGGAGCGTTCCACTGCTAGGGCCTGAAGCGTGCGCAACTCACATCAGAGAAGGCCTGGGGTAGCGTGACGGGGGGATGGGGAAGGGATGGGGAGTTCAACAGGTGTGCGGCTAGAGTGGCCAGATTTTGAGCCCGCCACCCCGACCGCCGCGCTGGCTAGGCGCACTACGAGGCTGATTTGCAACGGTGGTAAAATTGTATATCATAGGTTTCTTTTTGCTCTTTTTTATGCTGGATCCTTATGTGGCAATGGTCATTAATTTAAATAATGTTAACCAGATATTGTTGTACAATGATGGGTAAGTAAATAAACTGATAAGTTAATAAATAAACAAACACAAAGTTATTGGATTTGATGAAAAAATCGTTGTATCAGTTAATGAGCGGTGAAAATATTCCACACCTAGACATAACTAGGTAAATGATTCAATGTCGCTATCATAGCCCAGAATCGCGAGGGCTCTGCACCAATGAAAACTCATTATATCATGTGTAGGACAGGCAAACCCTATGCAGACCTCTGTCGCACATTGTTTAGCTTGCGCCGGTGGACACTAACATTCGCCGTTGGAGGGCTTGGCGTATGTGCTTGTTTATTGTACATGTATGTATGGCGTGTCATGCTCTGTTCTGTCTGATGTCTTCTGCTCCAGTTAATTTCATTTGCCATGACTGTAGGTGTTCGCTGCTCTTCAGCGTCTGACTTATGCAGTCAGGCAGAGAATCTCTAGATTGGACAGGCTGGAATTGCTGTTTACTTTATCGTTGACCCTCAAACATCTCGGTTGGTATGGCAATCATTCAACTTTGTTTATATTGACCGGGTGCCCTAGCTAATGTGGACGCTGGACAGTCCTTGGTCACTTGAAGTTGTCGTACCTAAATTTATTTCAATTATATTTCTGCCGTTTTCCTTGATGTTTTTTTTTCTGGACGTGACGGTTGGTAAGTTAATGACCATGACAAATTAGGTTAAAAATTCGATTCTTACAACAACAACAACAAAATGGTTCTGAAGAACAATCACTGAGAAGGGAGGGATGGCGCCAAATTAATTACTAAATCCATAGCGGTCGGTGGTGGTGAAAAAATGTTACCTCCTGTATGTGTTTCGGCACGAATCATGGTCTCGTGGCCCCTTCTCAGGTCCGCCCCTGCTGCCACCAATGCTTCTGCACTGCTTCACTGTGTTTGTGGCGTTTTTTCAAAGTGCTATCGGATCCATGTGAGAAGCTTCTCTAGAGCTATAACGTGGGCCAACCCTAAGTGTGGACTACTTTGTGTATGGGTAGCAGTTTGCATACCACTGGAAAACTGTCTATTTCGGAGACAATGGGCCCGTGCACTGCCGCTTTTGGATTTGTCAGTGTATGTTTGCGTCTGCCTGACACCCAGTCCCTATATCGTAAGAAAGTCGATCGTTCTATGTGACGTCACCTGCTTGTAGGTTTGTGGCTGTTTTTGTTTGTTCTTGGTTATACCCAGAACAAACAAAATATGTGTCTTTATTGTCTTCATGTATTGTCAGACATTGTCCTTCGTCGTTATGCGTTATCCTTCTATTGCTTGCTTGTGTTTGGATGTTATTGATTGATCTGTTGGATGACGTTCAGCTGGCCTTTTTAGGAGCTGGTGCTGCATTATGCATCTCTCCTGCAAGAGATTCTGCTCTGATTTAGTTTAGATGCATAACTTTATGATTTTGATAGAACAATGCTCATAAATATATAAATCAGGCATGCATGCTATAAATCCTATAAATCATATACAAAACACTTTCTAAGTCGTCATTCTAGGTATACATTATGACGTCATCAGTATGTCCCTCCCTTCAGAAGCTGCATTTGTATTGGTTCTGTGTGTTTTATTTACGTTTTTTGGTGTTCTTCCTGTTGCTCTCTCTTCCAGTTAATCTCATATGAAGTCATCTGTCTTCCACCGCCCAACAACTTTGTCTTGCCATCGAACACCCCTGCAGCACGTGCTGATTTTCTAATGACGTCATTTATCTCTCTCCTCCAGGAGCTGGTTCTGGAGCTTGTCAAGGACATCTGCAATGACCTGGATGTTTGCTCACTCTGCCATAAGATTCTCCAGAGTGTGAGCGTTCTCACCAGGGCCGATAGATGCTCACTATTTCTGGTGAGGGGTGAGAAGGAGTCCGGATCGAGACATCTGGTGGCGCAGGTAAGAGAGATGAGAGAGGAGACGGAGGGAGGGAGGGAGGGAGGGAGGGAGGGTGAGGGTGAGGGTGAGGGTGATGGAGGGAGGGAGGGAGGGAGGGAGGGAGAGAGAGAGAGAGAGAGAGAGAGAGAGAGAGAGAGAGAGGGGAGGGAGGGAGAGAGGGATGGAGGGAGAGGGAGAGGGAGAGGGAGAGGAGAGGAGGGAGGGAGGGAGAGAGAGAGAGAGAGAGAGAGAGAGAGAGAGAGAGAGAGAGAGAGAGAGAGAGAGAGAGAGAGAGAGAGAAGGAGAGAGAAAGAGAGAGAGAGAGAGAGAGAGAGAGAGAGAGAGAGAGAGAGAGAGAGAGAGAGAGAGAGAGAGAGAGAGAGAGAGAGTGCAGGAGAGGGGTAATTCAACTCGTGAGATCTCTAACCCCGAACGTATGTGGCTTTGGCGACATGTTAAGGGTAAAGTCCTGCTCAACTGTTTACCTCAAATGATGCTAATCTGTCACAGATTCTCAACTGCCATCCGATATTCGTCATTCTACCCAAAATCACGAACTAACCGACATTCGCTAGCATAGCATTTTGCATTACATCATCTCCACATGCCATAATTCACCCTAACTCTTCCAGTCTGACGCGTGGATAGTTGACGATGATCGTAGCGTCGTCGATCTTCGCTGAATTAGATTGGAGCGGTAACGTCTCAGTCTGGTGACATTTGGTAAACATAGCCTGACTGCAGCCTCGGGCGATTTATCGCTGATGAAACTGGCGTTCCAAAATGACATGTTGTTCCGGGTGAATCGGAGGATGATTTAGGAGCTGGACAAAGGCCAAGGGTATGTTGAAAGAGTTATGCTAAGTGATAATCAAATGAACATTGATAATACCTTTTCGGATAGCATTTTGATCCGCTCGTGATAGCTACTTGGTCAGGCTTATCACTTATTTAAGCATTAAAAGTTCACTTATTTTTTATCATCGTATCGAACAACACATGCAATCCCCTCATTGCAATAATTGAAGGCGGCATTATGCCACTTAACGAAAACAAAAAGAAAATGAACAGATTTTCGGTCCTCACAGCCATGGGCTAGGGATCAAACGTAAACAGAACTTCCATCATTTGATATACTAATTGCCAATATCGGCTCTCTGCTCATCAGTGTTCAGTGGCGTACGCACATACAGGACATTCCGTGCATGCCCTGTCCCTTTGGCTCATCGTCCTCGGCGCCCTCAGTGACTGGCGCTCCTCTGTCCAGTGTTGGCGCTCCTCCAGTCGATAGCGGCGCGCTTCTAGTTGATGGCGAAGCCCCTCTGTCCAGTATTGGCGCTCCTCTGGTATTCCTGGGTACGCCACTGTCAGTGTTGTTTTGGGTTCAGGCTTTGGTGGTCTTCGGTGGCTGTCAATCCCTTTGTCCCAGTTCAACCCCAACCGAAGGCTGCCAGTAGGCCCTGGGTTCGAAACCGGAACCTATCATCTTTCAGTTTGATCTCTTACCAATCAAACTAACCAACTCGTTTTCTTTCCACAGCTTTTCGATGTGAACTCACACAGTAAGGTCGAAGAAACCAAGCGGGAACTTCGCATGCCCTGGGGAGCTGGGATCGCTGGATTTGTCGCAGACCAGGGACAGCCAGTAAATGTACCTGACGTGTACCAGGTGAGAGACGCGTGACGTCATTGGAGTGAGGGTAAATGATGTCATTGGGATGGAGTTATAATGGTGTCATCTGATTCCCTATTAGTTTCCCCCGTAATTTTATAATTGCTGGTTGCTTTCAGGGCGTAAGTAATTAGAGATTCATTATATGGAGAACATCGACTGATTATCATCAAAGTAAGCACTGATAGGTAGCGGGAAAACCCGCAATTATGATTTATTCAATCCTTTATAAAAACGTAATAATAGGCAATCCTCATTATAATTCGAGTAAGATTTTAAGACAAAAGATGTAATAAAAACACAAGTACGGAAGCCCCAGGTATAGAAGACTATTGGCTATACTAGACGTGGCTTTTTCAAACGCCATTATTTCTGACATGTATCAGGCGTCACGAGTACCTATCGCCTAATTGACGCCTGGTCAGTCTCTGAAGACGCCTGGCCAGTCTCACACTGCGTATGCTGACACATTTTACACACACCCGTGTGTATATCTCTATGGGACGCGTGCGCGTATGAACGTAGAGTGATCTAGAGCAGGCTTACACGCACATGTCGTCCGGAATATGCTGGAAATTATCAGAGTAGGGCATTTAGAGTCATCAGACTTCGCCATCATAGGGGCGCCCAGCTTTCACGCATGCTGTGACTGTCCCATGTCTTGTTTTAGCAAGTAGCATGAGAAAATAATAGTATTGCTGTGAAATATTTAGTATATTGCTATGAAATAGTATGTTAACATTGACTAGCTGATTGGGAAATGACGCCGCTTGTCAATAATACACTGCATATGACCAGGACCCAACTCTAACCAAAATGCAGTCGCAAGTAGCTTTGCGATTGGTGACATGATTTTGTGACCCATCAATCACCATGAAATTATCCTCTCATCTAAAAGGACATAACTTATTTTGCACTGCCTACCAAACCATTTCACACATATCGAATTGCTTTTCTCCTAATTTATATCCAAGCATGCTGTATTTACTATTTACGAACATATTTATAAACGACGCTTATGACCATGACCCGGCGCCACCGACAGGACCCCCGTTTCAACCAGGAGGTGGACGCGAGCACTGGATACCGGACCCACTCTTTGCTCTGTATGCCCATCAAAGACAGCAACGGAGAAGTGCTAGGAGTGGCGCAGGTGAGACGAAAACGGCGTAAGAGTGACGAATAGGGTGCAGGTGGAGCGGTATTAGCGCAGGTGAGACGAATGTGGCGGAGGTGAGACGGGTGTGGCGCAGGTGGAGCGGTATTAGCGCAGGTGAGACGAATGTGGCGGAGGTGAGGCGGGTGTGGCGCAGGTGGAGCGGTATTGGCGCAGGTGGAACGGTATTAGCGCAGGTTAGACGGATGTGGCGCAGGTGGGACGAAAATGGCGCAGGTGCGACGAATGGGGCGTGACCCGTTCGTCGTCTGATTCCAAAGTCCCTTTTGCAACTAACCACTGCCTACCTCTCTTCATTGTCCTCTCTTCGTCGCATTATTCCCCTTTGTCACTGACTTCTTACCATTCCCTATTTACCCCCCTAACATCTCCCGTCGTTTCTATTTCCCCAGGCGGTCAACAAGCAGGGCGGCGGCCGGTTCACCGCCGCTGACGAACTGGTTTTCGCCAGTTATCTCCAGTTCTGCGGTATTGGACTGAGGAACGCACAGCTCTACGAACGCTCTCAGCTGGAGAACAAAAGGAACGAGGTGAGTAAAAAAGGAACGAGGTGAGAAAAACAGAAACAGGGTGAGAAGGAAAGGAACGCACAGCTAAACAAACTTTCACAGCTGGAGAACAAACGGAACGAGGTGAGTAAAAAAGGAACGGGGTGAGTAAAAAAGGAACGAGGTGAGAAGAAAAGGGAACGGGATGAGAATGAAACGGGTCGAGAATGAAATGGAAAAGCGTACGAATAACACAGACCAGATGAGACGGTGCTTAGGGAACAAAGTTGACAAAACAGGACTGGTAGGATAGAGCTGATAAAACGGAACGGGTTAAATACTCCAATAAGACGGAAAGGAAGAAAAAGAAGTGAACGAGTGTTAACGCCACTATGGGTACATAGTTTTATACAGCATTTCTGGGACCATGTTAGACTGACGGTGTCTAAAATTCAGCGTTTTCCCGAACCTTGTTCTGCTGTGCGGACTGCGGCACCACCGCGTGAATAGAGTGACCCTATTTGGGGCCGCGCTGCATGCATTGTCCAAAAAACATCTTGCTTAGTGTATTGTTTTGGTGTTTTGCTACCCAACAAGACAGCTTTAATGTCACGCAATTACAACATAATGCAGGTGTTGTTACACGCGTGTCTAACTAATGATCACATGATTATTTTTATCTTGTGTGGCGCATTTTTTATTTCAGCGTAGAAAACTCAAATGTCACCAGTATGTCCTATTTTCTTACAGATCCGTACACTTGCCTGATTTGCCAGTCCCGGGCTATGTGCGCTAGTAATCTTGGGCATCCAGCTGCTCCTTTGGGAGTATTTTAGCAACCCATGGGCGTAGGAACGGCTGGAACATTGTGGGTGCATGGGTGCAGGAATCCAGCCATGGCCGGTGAAGCGGGGGGAGGGGGGGGGGGGGGGGTAGGGAGCGACACCCGAGCGAAGGCTCGTTACGAGCTTTGAGGGGGGTGTATACCATGTCGAAAAGGTACCGACCGATAAGTGCATTTGGAAGCATTAATTCCCTCGCATGTGTAGGGGGTTCGAATGAGCCCCCCCCCCCCATGGTTTTTCGCAAATAACTCGCGCAAAAAGCAACCGATCGCGACGAAGCTTTAAGTACCCTCGAGATGATCAGTTTTACACCTACTCTGAAAATTTCATGGCCCTGACCCAAAAGACCTTTGACCTGTAACCTGATTCTCGAGACCATGTTCGGCCGGAATCGCGATTTGGCGTACGTCAGCTCACATTATCCGCGCGTTTCCAGTCTTTTTGTGATTATAGATGTCCAAACATGTGAAAGTATGTTCGTCCCATGCATCACGGTGGGTGTGAAGGTCACCTGAAGGTCAGGTCAGGTCATTGACCTTTGATGACCTTGGTTCACTTTTTCGAGCATTACATGTTTCTAGGGTAGTTTTTTCGGGCTGTTTTCGAATTTAGCATCCAATTTTGAATGTTAACGAAGTAGTTTAAGTGCCTTCGTAACATGCTACGACGCCGTCAGTGGTAGTTGACACCTACTATGGATAGCCGGTAGGACGCCTAATGGTTAACCTGACCTGACCTGACCTGACCCGATCTGGCCTAAATGCATGAAGAAATCATCTGTGATCAAAACTAGCATGATATTCGTGATCAGCACCCAAAAAAAAACATAGCAGCCACCCTTTACGACGTTCTAACAGGTCCCGATTTTCCCGACTTTTGGGTCATTGACCTGACCTGGAAGGTCAACCAATGACCTAGGACCTTAAAATTGGGTATCATCGGCCTCTTCTCGTCACAGGCAACACCCTCGTTTTTTTCCGCGAAGCTCTAGCTCGATCACCCCCCCCCCCACTCCTACACCTTAGAAGCTGGAAAACGCCGCACACGTGCGACACGTGTCAATATTTTTTTTTCTTAATATAAATTTAGTCCGAACCTTTTGATGGGAAGGATTCACAAGGACAGAGCCACCGCTAAGCGAAGCTTGTTGCGATGACCCTGCCCTCTACCCTCCGATCGCGCAATTCCGATTCATGGCAGAATTTAGTGTCCAAAGTTTAACGTGCGCACAAAGCCGCGCACGGCCGGTCCCCTCGCTGACTTCGCCTGGCTACGGCCTGCCACCAACCGCAACCATACCTGTCAGGAGGCCCATAAATGTCGAGCGCCCGTCGCGCTTCGAACCCGGACTGCCATAACCGGGAACGCGTGCTCTCACCGCGCGGAGTCCAACGTTCTAACCAACTGAGCTACGGGACCGGCTAATTTATAATATTGATAATTGATAATATTGACTACCGCAAAAAGTAAAAGCGGCCAACTTAGCCATTTTCGAAGATATCGGGCTAAAAATTGTGACAGTGGGTCATCGGCTCGGTATGTGTTCAATCACATGCTCCATCCCTTTTTTCTTCAGCACAAATGTAAGTTTTGAAGACCATCACAAAAGCAAATGCTTCGAAAGATGGATACCTAGTGGGCAACATATCCTGAATTTGCCGTGCTGCATGGAAAGTGAAAGTAGTGCTGATGAGAAAAGGGGTTTTTGGTTCAGATTATTGTGGGTGCAGAATACATTGTCTGCACCCACTGGAGAAATATTGTGGGTGCAGCTGCACCCTTGCACCCATGGTTCCTACGCTTATGTAGCAACCTCAATAACGTTAACCCATTGTAATTTATAACGGCTCCTGACTCCTGAGCCCTTGCGTGTCAGTCAGCGATGCCCCCAAATCGCTAAATCGCCACTATTTTCCTCAGGCCGCACCATTTAGGGTTTATCTGACTATGCTGCGATAATTTAAAGCATTTCGTCGGCGAGGCGAGCCAATTCTGAGTAGAACGGTCCTGGTTTCTGAGAGTTAGCAGTGCTGTCATGTACAGGTTTGGGTATCTGATTTGGCATGCGTTGTGGCACACGTGCGAACGAATGAGCTGTCATAAAAATCAAGTTGACAGAGTAGGACATATGAATGTGATGAGCAGGTACTAGCTTAGAGGATAGTTGAGGATGGTTAGATGTTGATGATGGTTAGACATTGAGAATGGTTATCAGCAAAATGCGTTGTCAATATGATACCTTTTGTACTTCGAGCAATATCTGATGCTGAATTGGACATTGTTTCTTCTTGAGAATTCACACATGTGTTTTATTCAATGATAATTGAAATCAATTGTTAGATGTTTGCAATCTCTCTCATCTTGACACTTCAAAATACAACCCCATCGCATCAACTACTGTTGCATCAATGCATAAGACTCATTTTCCCATAACTAACCACCGCCATTTCACCCTTACAGGTTCTGCTCGACCTGGCCCGTATCATCTTCGAGGAGCAGAGCACCATCGAACGCGTCGTGCAGAGAATCCTGGTGCACGCGCTGAGCTTCCTACAGTGTCAGCGGTGTCAGGTTGGTGCACCTAGATCCATCTTGGTACAGTAAAATCCACTCTGATTCAGTCAAGTCCTGCGCAGTAGTGACTGGTTGGTCCTTAGGTCTGATTCCTCTTGGCTCAGTCAAGGAGGTGGTGTCGAGGCAACACCGTTTTGTCTCCGTTGTTATCATGTCGTAAAATGTGTCAGAAGGTGTCATCGTAATGAACTTGGTCATCGCTTGTGTCACATTCCCCATGTGGTGCTGGCGTATGTCGTAACATGACACGGCGTCATATCATTGTAAATGTTCACTGTTTCATCACATCTCACCTGACTATTTGTCAACTAGGTGACATTTGTCAGCATGTGGCACCAAGCGTATTCTTATTTCTTATCTCGTTGATTGTTACCATCAGACATAACATGATAACGACGGGCTATCCGGTGAATGCACCTGATTTGACCAAATCTGTACCTAATCTCTTTAACAGCAAATATCTTAATTTTATAAATTTATTTCAGTGTTTTAATCGATGATGCTCTCTGATAATATGACAAAGCAGGCATATAAGCAATTAGCGCAACCCTAGCTGATAGCTACTAAGAGATACACTGAACCTAATTTGACCAAAATCTGCACCTAATCTGTACCAAATTTGCACCAAATGTGTACCAGATGGCCGTCATGAAAACGGCTATTGTGTCATCCATCCGTGTCATCTGTGTTACCATATCTCCTCTTCTGTGTCACCAGGTTATGCTAGTGGACGAATCCTGCCAGGGGACCTTCTCCCGTGTGTTCGATATCCAGTCCTCCGACCTGGAGGAATCGGAGACGCGGGATCAGCCGCACGAGGGGAGGTTTCCAGTCCATGTGGGGATCAGCGGACGCGTGGCGACAACGGGAAGGGTGAGTAAAGGGCGGGTTTATGGGTAATAGTCAGTAAAGGGCGGGTTACATCGGTTAACCCGCGCCCTGCTGGGGGTCCTGGATTTCCACGCCCTGCTGGGGGGGGGGGGGTGTTCAAACACCCCCCCTTCTAACTCGGCTCCTGGGCCACGTAGCGATACGCGGAAGGCGGAGTTCGAAAGAGCGTATAAAATAATGACGAAATCACTTCGGTCAATTTTTTGGTCAGGTCAAAGGTCAGGTCACCAGAGGTCATTGAAGGCAAAATTTCGCCGATTTCCAGGTCGAATGTCGAAAATTTCCAACAAGCCAACGCATAACTCGGGAACCAATAGAGCTACAGCGCTGCGGAAAAGCGCATTCGATAGCCCTATTAACGCTCTTTCTGAGTAATCCTCTCAGATTTGACCTAGCGTCAACGGTTTTGCCTGCAGGGGGTAAAAACTGCAAAAATAGCCGATTTTTTCGGAAACAGTTTTTCTGCAATAACTTTTGACCCAAACCTTGTACGAGCTTACTTTTACCGGCATCGTGTTCCTCTCGTCAAGACGCATCGAATGAACTATAACTTGACCTTGAAAGGTCAACTTGAAAATTTGACCTCAGGTCAAGGTCATGACCTGACCGGAAAGGGTCATGTTGCATATCAGTCGATCCGTATCGTCGAGCTGAACACATCTAAGGCGTTTTCATCGCTCTAGCATGCCTCTATCAAAAGTTATTTGCGAAAAACTGTTAGATACCATTCGTGACCTAAAATGACCTCAGGGGCATAACCAGGGGTCACGGACACCATTTTCATGTTCAGTGTGTCTAAACCACTTGTAATTCAGTGTTTGGGAGTGTTTATAATGCTTTTCGTCCAAAAGAGGCGCATTTCAATTTTCTCCCATTGACTTATAATGGGGAGGTCGCAAAATTGACCTGACCTTAGGTCATCGATATCAAAATTCTGAGATATACATTTTGTACATGCTATTGCTCTTAGTAATCGCTGAAAGTTTTAAAGCGATCGGTCACTCGGTGTAGCTATGGCAGACATTGAAACTTTTTATGAGGTGAGGTCACTTCAAGTGACCTGGTGACCTGACCTTGAATGACCTTGGTCTGAAATTTTCACAACATGTGTAGAATTGATGTATGATAAGGTGTACCAAAAACGGCGGCGCTCCGCGCCGCCGTTTTTGAGATATCCGCGAAAAACCACAGGGGGGGGGGGTGTTCAAACACCCCCCCCCCCCCAGCAGGGCGCGGGTTAATGTGGAGTTAAGTGTGAGTTTCATTGGACAGTTGGCGACCACAGGGAGGGTGAGTAAAGGGCGGGTTACATCGGGTAATAGTCAGTAAAGGGCGGGTTACATCGGGTAATGTGGAGTAAAAGGCGGGTTACATCGGTTTAATGTGGAGTAAAGGGCGGGTTACATTGGGTAATTGTGAGTGAAAGGCGGGCTATACTATATGATCGTGAGTAAAGGGAGGATTATACTGTATAATCGTGAGTAGAGGCCGCGTTACATCGGGTAATGGTGAGTTAACCCTATTCCTGGCGGGGGGGGCCTCAGGAGCCCCCCCTGAGGTTTTTTGGTTATTTCTCCCAAACGCGTTGAGCTAGGAAGCTCAAATTTTCTGACTTTTCCTATAAGGCTTCTACGCAACATGTCTGAAAATTTTGAGTTGATCTGACCTCAGGTCAGGTCACCAGAGGCGGTTTGGTGACCCTACCTCAGAAAAGTTTGCAATCACGCCAGAGCTAGAGTTTTTGACCGATCAATTTCTTCTCTTCAGGCTTTAGTTAGGGTACCAGTATGTGCAATTTGTATATCTCGGAATTTTGATATCGGTGACCTAAGGTCAGGTCAGTTTCGCGACCTCCCCATTATAAGTCAATGGGGGAAAAATCAACTCCCTGTTTTTACCACTAAAACGGGTCGGAATGGCCCCATATACCATACATGACTTCATATACGATCAACCTTCACTACCTTGAGATCTGTTTTGCTGTTGGGCAGCTGTGAGGTCATGTGACGTCATCAAAGGTCACCAAAGGTTTTTGGCCAATAACTCCGTACAGAAACAAGATACAGCCGCGTGGATGGTCTCATTGTGTTCAGCTCGTCAAGACGCATCGAATGATATACATGATGACCTCGAGGTCACGTGACCTGAGGTCAACCTTTGACCTTGACCTTTCGAGGTCAACATATATATCATTCGATGCGGATTGACGAGAGGATCACGATGATGCCCTTAGTTTGTTCCTATCTTGACTAATTCGAAAGTTATTCGAGAAAAACTCTCTCCATATCTAGCGCCGCCATTTTGACTTTTTCGACCCCTGTGACGTCATCTTTGACCTGACCTGAAAATGAGCTTAGTAAAAATTGTAGATCTTGTCCATGCGTATCCGATGCCGTTTACCGCTTGTCGCTATCTTGCTTCGTTCTCGAGATCTCAGGGGGGGGCCGAATCGGCCCCCCCCCCCGCCAGTTTCTTGTCCCGGCGGAGCCCGCCAGGAATAGGGTTAAGGACGGGTTACACTAGACAGAAGTTCTTTGTTGCGAGGGTGAGTAAAGAGCATTTTGCATTCGACGGGCGGCTTGTGAGTAAAGTGAGTGAGTAAATTGTGAATAAAGACTCGGTTTCACCATTTCTGTGTTTATATAAAAGTTGTACATTTGTCGACACCATTGGTGTTTGGTGATAATTAAAGATTTTTTATATTTAGACAGTGAACATATGTGTTTTCGAATTAACTTAATTTTGAGATCGAGCTTCACACTTCTCTCATAGACCATCAACCTGGCCGTCGTTTATCACTCAGGACGATTTAATGAACCGACAATCTGACCACTAATGACGTCATTTTGACGTCACACTCTTCCCACAGACTATCAACCTGGCTGACGTATACCAGTCATACTACCTCTGTGACGTCATTTTGACGTCACACTCTTCCCACAGACCATCAACCTGGCCGACGTGTACCAGTCATACTGCCTCTGTGACGTCATTTTGACGTCACGCTCTCCCCACAGACTATCAACCTGGCTGACGTGTACCAGTCGGACCTGTTCGAGCCCTCAGTGGACGAAGGATCGCCACTCAAACACCAGTCTATACTGTGTCTACCAATCATATCTCCGGCCAACCGGACTATAGGTGTGATACAGGTAATATATTGGACTATAATATAATATAATAGAATAGAATAGAACAGAATAGAATAGCTAGAATATAATAAAAAGCTAGAATAACTAGAATGGGTAGTAAATGGTATTGAGATTATTATAGAAATAAAGAAATGCATTTTTACAATGGTCCTATGTACAGTTTACCACGTTAGTGTTATTTTTTCATTTTATTGTGAACATAAATTACGCCCTATCGAAGTCGTTTACCTTCTGACTGTTATGCATTCAGTTTTATTATATATGTATAACGCATCGACTGTACAGCATGCTTTGTCAATATTACTTTACTCTTACTATGCTCTACCAAAAAAGTCGAACGTTAGTTCCTTCAGCATTTGCCACTGGTGAGCATTTTCCCCCGGAATATAATGTCTTCTTCATCCGGCAAAGGTTTAACGAATACCGAGAGATCTAAAAAGGAAACATAGTAAAATTTGCCATCATGATTTAATCCAGGAAATGATACGACATTCTATGTTTCTCTCCATCAGCTGGTGAATAAGTTTGACGGACTCCCGTTCACAAAGAACGATGAGAACTTCCTGGAGGCGTTCGCCATCTTCTGTGGTATCGGCGTCACCAACACACACATGTGAGTCGATGTTTATTGTTTTGAAAATCAAAATCTTTAAAATGTGAATGCTTACTCTTATTAAGTGCTTTGTGAGGTAAACTGGAAGCGATACATTTATTTTTATTTTTATGGTATTTCTTCGAAATGTTTACAAAAATAAATGGGTTAATTTTGACTGGTAATATTTTAGTCAACAAATCATCTATAGAATAGGTATAAAATAGCACAATAAAAATGAAAGAGCTTCAGACACAATAATACATACTAGAACCATTAATTTAACAAACAAATTAACGCTAGCGAACAGATGAACAGCAGAACAGGAGAAGAGGGCACTGTGCGCACATCTTGAGTTTGTCTCAAGTGCTGCCAAAAGTCCGTTTATTATGTCCCCAAAGTGCCGCACTGATCCTCTCATACTGGCGTCCAAATTGCCCTAGAGCCGCACATATAGCTCGGCACTATACTGCCACTTACGAAACAATTCAACTTCTGCAAAAGGTCAAAGTCGTTATATTAGAACTACTGGAAACAGTAATTACGTGACACTTGACTAACGCGCTGCGTATGATAGCGCGAAACAGTAATAACCGCAGGTTGTTTGAAAAGACAAACACTATTCGTTAGAATTGTGTTTTTCTATTAAAAAACAACCGGAGCGGTCCTTCTCCGGGCTATGTTTTGCATGGTTGGCCTGAGATTGGGTAACGCAACCGGCAACACTTAATCTATATTACTATTTGAGGAGGGTGCGTCTGTCCGTTACCGAGGTCCCGACTTGGTGGTGCTTTGCGTGGACTACAGGCCAGACCGTTGCACCTAGCGCGCTGAAATTTGCACAACTTACAGATCAAGGATGCGCGACGTGCCTTTGAGGGGTCTGGGCTCGATCGGATTGGTAGGGAGCGCGTGGCGCGTGCTCAAAAAGTGCGAATTCGCGTCATAGACTTTACATGTATAAATCGGCTTGCAAAATCGGGCGAAAATGGCTAAATTTGCCCCACACGGGTCCGATCCCCGTGCAACATCTTTGTAACCGTGCGCCCGATCGGCACGGGGAAAACAGCATCGTGTAGAGAATCGAATGGGCTATTGATCGGTGTGCGTTGCAGGGGATGGCACGCGCCACGTGCCCCTATGAGGATACTTTTATTGAAAAATTGCAGTTTTTGACGGATTTTGGGATTAATTTTATTTTTAGTTGACCGTTAAACGGAGCGAGTTGGAACAACGCCTGTTGGCAAGAGAAATGTACCGCCTCTCATGGGAAAATTGTGAAGAGCTAATTGATCCAAATCAAGGTGGTACAAATCACGGGAGAAAATAGTGTTTGTCAATTTTGTGCCACTTCATTAATCACACGGGTTTTCCTCAATGATCTGATATCTCTGACAATTAAAAATGGCACCGTTGGAAAGAGCATTCAATTCTGTCCAAGGCTCAGTCTTCATTTTTGCATTATGAATAACAGTATTCTTAAAAATGCAAATGTTCTAAACCATTACACTGTCATTTTTAGCGAAATTCATCGATGGCCCTCAAAAGACTTCACGCCAGTTTTCGAATCATTCTTAAGTAGAACGCATGATAATACGACACGGGCACCTCGATGCGATGTATCTTTTTGTTTTCTTACAAAATGCTTGGCCGTTAAAAAGCAATCGAACGAAATGGATATCTACCAACCAAATCGACACAGACCAACCCAATACCCACGGGTCAAAAAAATCCCCCCTTCGCGTTGCGGAGCACGCGGGTAACCCTAGTAACACCTAAAAACGCGACAAGACATGCGTCTTTGCATTGTGTTCCGCTTATATAGACAACGTGTGCTATCTACCCTTGATCATCTGTACTGTGTTCTTGTGTTGATAATTTGATAACCTGGAAATGACCTAGCGATGACGTTGTTTATTTATGATGACCTAATCATTTGATATAATGATGTTGATTGCTGATGCTCACCTACTGACATTATCATCCGATGATCTCATGATATGATATGATCATCAGATAACCTGATAATGGCTTCATGATTTGATAATTACATGCACATCCAGCAAACAACTTTAAAGGAAAAGGGCCCACCTTCGTGAAATATGAAGATATCGTTGTTTTTCATTTTGACATTATAATTTTTCATTTTCTTTTTAAAACTGGTGCCAGCAGTGCACAATACGCGAAAAAGTGTTTAAAACTATTAAACATACTTTGGTACTATGTCGATACTCTCTACGGCACTTACTGTATGATGGCATAGCGATGACGTCACACTCAAGCCAATCAGCGTTCAGAAGACAGACTCGTCGGATTGTGTCAGATAAGCTGATTGGTTAAAGCTGAGCTGATTGGAGCTGATTGGTAAAAAACCAAAGCCTCGCCGCGGGTGGCTGTATTACAGGGTAAGGACGCATTCCTGGGATAAGGACGCATTCCTCTTTTAAAATTGCTGATACCTACGAATGGAAGCCGAAATCGGCCGTAAGGGGATAGACTGGAGGGTTTTCGGACACGGGCTACAAGATGGCTATCTCAGTTTCAATCCCCATGTTAAAGGTGGCCCTTTTCCTTTAAATCGTAGGTTATGTTATGTTAATGATGTTAACTTGATGTTAACTTGATGTAACCTATGATGTTAACTTGATAACTAGATGGCTTGATTATGGTCCGATATCTTTATCACAGTGACCTGGTAATTACGGGAATGGTGACCTGGTAATGACCGAAGTTCTCCCTGACATCAAAATTTGATGACAGAAATGACTTGACTTCTTGACTTGTTTTCTTAACCCTCGCCCGTAAACGGTGTTTTGCCACCTTCGCCCATGCAGGGGGGGGGGGGGGGGTTGGTGCGACCCCCCCTGGCGTTTGAAAACGGAGCGTCGTAGAGCTTAGCGGAAAAGACCAACGGATTGCTCTCAACGAGATCTCGCGATTGGTGGTATATTTTTTGGTCCTAGGTCAACATTTGACCTACTTATGACCGGTCAAAGGTCAAGTTTTCGGAAAAATCTAACTTTTTCAGATTTCCGCGCCGATTGCGGCAAAACGGTAAGAGATATCGACTTGAAACCTTCACTATCGTGATCCTTGATCAATTCTCTATCGTTTGGTGTGTATTTCGATGTCATAACTCTAAAAATGATGCGTTGGGAGCATCGAAAGTCATTGTAGTCATTGTAGCATTGGGTCACGTCAGGCGTGTGACGTCACTGACCTGACCCTGACCCAAAATGAACTACAAGAAACAACCGACGATGCCTGGAATGGATAGCAAATTCGAATTCAGGGCATCAAAATACCCCGAAAAGGCATACAAGTGCAAAAAGTCATTACAGGTCAACCGAGGTCACTGACCTTACCTTGACCTTTAGTAACCTTCAAAATGTCAACGGACATTGTGCCAATGTCAAATCAGCCAGTTGTGATTCTAAAACAATCCATCAGTGTGTCAGGTCAGTCGGCATTTATACCAATGTGAAGCAATCTCCAATTTAGCGTAAATCTGGCCGGAGGTTGTTCCCTTTATGACGTCATAACTCCGTGACCTGACATGACCTTGACAAAAAAATACCAAAAGTTGCGCAAAAGATGCCCCAGAGGGTACTGAAAATTTGAGCAGGCTATCTGAAACGGTTCGGCGTGTAGCTAAGAAAAACCTCAGGGGGGGGGGTTGCACCAACCCCCCCCTACATGGGCGAGGGTTAATGACTTGAAACTTGTTGACTTGTTTTCCTTGTGGGTATGCCATGCTGATGAAGATTTAATAATCGAGACGCGTCCATGCACTATTTGTTCCGTGTTTTTCTAAGTTCTCCTGTCGATCTGTAGGTTCGAGAAGGCCACTACTGCCGTGGCCAAGCAGAAAGTGACGATGGAGGTCCTCAGCTACCACGCCACGGCACCGCTGGAGGAGGCCCTGCGACTTCAGGTCAGTAGTACAGTCAGTTTTGAAAGTACCGCGCATCGGTGCGGTGGATCCATCAAGCCCGACTGAGGAAGGGCTACTAAATTTTAGAGTCATCGAGCCAATAGACGTCCTCATCCATCCCCCAGGCCAATTGTTTCAGTGACTCTAAAATTTAGCAGCCTTTCCTCAGTGGGCTTGGTACTTGGTAGATCCACCACGCCGATGCGCGGTACTTTCAAGACTGACTGTAAAGTCCACTACGAGATGATATTGTCCTGTCCCGTACAATCTTGAATCTATAGTGGTTGTCTGAAACATCATGCATTGTGTCTATTCCGGCTAGTGTTACACGCTCACACAGTTTGTAACAGACTCTAGTTCGTTTTCCCTAAGTTCGACCCTCACTCTAAACATCTTTTTGGACACAGCACTAGTTTTGCTGAGAGAATGTGTCATCTGACAGACTCCACATGTCATTGGATGGCCTCTCTGACATGAGTTTTTTTCCTCCACAGGAGTCGCCAATCCCCTCAGCACGCTGTCTCAAGCTAGACTCTTTCGCCTTCGACGACCTGAAGCTGTCCGATGATGATACACTGAGGGTAAGCTTTAATGAGTTGAGTAGCAATAGACAAATGTATATATTGAGACGGGTTACACAGCACTTTCGGGTGGATGCGTTTCGTCTAAATGACTTTATCGACACCCTCTCGGAAATTAACCCGCGCCCCGTTGGGCTCTGCCGAGCAACGCGCCCGGTTGGGGGGGGGGGGCCATTTTGGCCCCCCCCCCCCTAAGATCTCGAGAACCACGCAACATATCGACAAGCGGTAAACGGCGTTGGATAGCCCCAACAGGGAACTACCTTGTGACCCAATTTTATTGACCTAGGTCAAACCGATGACGTCACAGGTCAGGTCAAAGGTCCAATTTTCACCGTTTACAGGCATTTCAAGAAATGCGTTGTAAAATCGAGTAAAATGCATTTCATTGAAAATCATCGATGGGAAATGTTCTTCAAACACATATTTTGCTATTTGAGGTCACTGATACCAGGTCAGGTCACAGAGGTCAGGTCACGGGGGGGTCACAATATGAAAGTGTCGTGTGATACATGTTTTATGGTCCATTTTACATGACAAATGCGATTATGTGGGTCAGGCAGCCTTTGGGGCCAGCTTAGGTCACGTTTTGGTCAAGGTCAGGTCAAGGTCAGGTCAAGGTCAGGTCAAATTAGGTCAAATTTCAAAGTTAATATTTTTGCATAAAATAGGTATCGAATCGATGCAGCTCGTCACGGGGAGTTCAATGGTGGTCTTTGTTTTGCCCTACGTGGTCTAGAATCGCTAAAAATTGAGTTCAAAAATTTGACGTCATCATTTTTGAACAGTTTTTTTCGCTATAACTTGGCCAAAAAACGAGATATCGATCTGAAATTTAATATGTATATAGAAGAGCGCTGGGACTATCACATATATTCCGGTTTTTTCGAAATTCCGAAAAATTTTGGATTTTTTTCTTGTTTTTCTAAAAAAATCAATTTTTTAATTTTTTTGGGTAAAAAACCAAAAATTTTGAATATCCGAGATAGCAGTTTTGTAGCGCCGCTTTTTGTCTACTAGACCATATAAAGAACTTTAAAATTACTTGATAACTGTAGATTTGGTGAGCGTTTCAAGATTGCATGTTTTTTGCTCATTTTTGCTCGAACATG
This sequence comes from Amphibalanus amphitrite, assembly GCF_019059575.1. Lineage (NCBI taxonomy): Eukaryota > Metazoa > Arthropoda > Thecostraca > Balanomorpha > Balanidae > Amphibalanus > Amphibalanus amphitrite. The sequence goes on from NW_024882899.1 coordinate 39,990, forward strand.
ACCTCAGTTTGACCTCAATAACTCCTGACCTAAGGTGACCTAAGACTTGAAATTTGGTGTGAAGGTGTCAAATTGATGCCCGGGAAGGTCCTGAAAATTTGGCGGCGCTGCGCGCCGCCGTTTTCTTGCTATTCAGGAAAAACCACAGGGGGGGGGGCCAAAATGGCCCCCCCCCCAACGGGGCGAGGGTTAAACACCCTCTCGTGTTTGTATTGTTTTAATTTCCGAGAGGGTGTCGATAAAGTCATTTAGACGAAACGCATCCACCCGAATGTGCTGTGTAACCCGTCTCAATATATACAGTAAGCTTTAATGTCTGGTAATGCGTTTTAACTACGTGTGATGTAGCCGGAAGATATAGTGACACTTCAAAATATAACCGAAAAAACATAGAATTTAGGGTGATGATGGAGCTGAAACTGTACCTTGAGAGGACTTTTACTAAATATTACTCTGGAAGTTCCGAATTATTTTGAGAGTGTCGTATACTAACAATCCGAAAAACCTTAGCGCTATGATTCGACTCTCGAAATTCTGGCAGTATTGTACGTGTATGTGTAGTGAAATCACGGATAAACGTCTCAGACGTTTGCAGATGCTGATGAACTCCGGACTTCTGTTAGTTGTAATGGCGTCACCGAGTTTTCATTGCATTATGACGTCACTGGACTTTATTTTCTCTTCATGCCTGTATGCGTATTATGCTAGTCTGCAGTCATGTTTATTACTACGTCACTGGATTTTATGTTCCTCAGGCCTGTATGCGAATGATGCTCGACTGCGGTCTCCTGGAGCGATTCCGAATAGACCAGACAGTGTTCTGCCGTTGGCTGATGTCGGTGAAGAAAAACTATCGTCCAGTGACGTACCACAACTGGCGGCACGCCTTCAACGTGTGTCAGATGATGTACACCATTCTGAAGGTGAGCTGTGTTAGAGGCTGTACTATCGCCCAGTGACGTATCACAACTGGCGGCACGCGTTCAACGTGTGTCAGATGATGTACACCATTCTGAAGGTGAGCTGTGTTAGAGGCTGTACTATCGCCCAGTGACGTACCACAACTGGCGACACGCCTTCAACGTGTGTCAGATGATGTACACCATTCTGAAGGTGAGCTGTGTTAGAGGCTGTACTATCGCCCAGTGACGTATCACAACTGGCGACACGCCTTCAACGTGTGTCAGATGATGTACACCATTCTGAAGGTGAGCTGTGTTAGAGGCTGTACTATCGCCCAGTGACGTACCACAACTGGCGGCACGCCTTCAACGTGTGTCAGATGATGTACACCATTCTGAAGGTGAGCTGTGTTAGAGGCTGTACTATCGCCCAGTGACGTATCACAACTGGCGGCACGCGTTCAACGTGTGTCAGATGATGTACACCATTCTGAAGGTGAGCTGTGTTAGAGGCTGTACTACCGCCCAGTGACGTACCACAACTGGCGGCACGCCTTCAACGTGTGTCAGATGATGTACACCATTCTGAAGGTGAGCTGTGTTAGAGGCTGTACTATCGCCCAGTGACGTATCACAACTGGCGACACGCCTTCAACGTGTGTCAGATGATGTACACCATTCTGAAGGTGAGCTGTGTTAGAGGCTGTACTATCGCCCAGTGACGTACCACAACTGGCGGCACGCCTTCAACGTGTGTCAGATGATGTACACCATTCTGAAGGTGAGTTATGTCAGAGGCTGTACTCTATCGATTGGAGTAAACGATTGCGAGGAGGGGCTATCTTAGAGGCTAGGCGATGCAAAATTTTAGCATATGAATAACAAGCCTATACCTACTGATTTAGTATCGTATAAATTAAATTTGTTACGTCAAATCAACTATTTTGGGATAATGTCATAGGAATTATTGGCCACATACTTTACACCAAATGTGCTAATTTTGATTTCACAGTCAGGTATCTTTTCTCAATATCGGCGTAATTTTAGTACAGCCCTTGTATCTTGTTTTCGTTTTGAGCTTGATTTCCCTGTATAATATCCCCATATGATATGACCTATATGATATAACCCGCGAGTTGCTGGGGGGGGGGCGTTAAACGCCCCCACTTTTTTCGCCGGGCCATAGCATAAAAACGGCGCGCCGCAGGCGCGCCAAATTTTGGGTACCTGTACGGAATTGATTGAAGTTTATTGTGACAAAGTTTCAAAAAAATCGGTCGGAAAATTTTTGAGATATCGAGGTTTTAGTGACGTCATGATTTCTGAGTTTTCGACCAAAAACGGCATATGTTCAAAAAATCATATAAAATCACAGAATAGACATATAGACATGCCGTAAACGCCATTAGACTGCCAATATCATGAACAATCAAATGGCTATCTCCGATTATTGATTATCGTTCCGCAGTTTCCAAAATCTTGAACTGAATCTTGGCAATTTCTCGTGACTACTTCACGACCATGATACATGAATTTCTTAAATTGAACTTTTTGAGCCAACCACGTACACATATGATAAAATGAATGTCACCATCGTGTTCTACGCTCCAAATTACCCACAAAACATGTGTCACAGGCTGCGAATATCAGTTTTGATTTTCGGGGATATGTGCCTACCCGGTTGACCTGACCTTGACCCTGACCTATGCTTGACTGACCCCTACATGGAGCTGACACTCTTGTAGGCCTTACATGATGGATTGTGCACCGTTTTGACAGAGTTTATGACGAGAGGCGCCCATTGGGAAGCCCTGAAGTCCATGCTACTGAAAGCCCGATTTCAGGTGTTTGACCTGACCTTGACCCGACCTGTGACCTCAAAATTCAACTTTAAAGTACTCATCTGAAGCGTCTCGTCGCGTTCTTTCGTTTGCCGCCTCGTGCGTTTCGCTGCGCCTATTGGTTCTCGAGTTATCGGCTGGGGGCGTTTAACGCCCCCCCCCCCCCAGCAAACGGTGGGTGGCGAAATACCCCAGCAACTGCCGGGATAATATCCCTATATTATATTTTTATAATATCGATTTTTCCGAGTTTTTTTTTTTTCGAAGCCGTGATCACTCTTTTTGGTCCGGAAGGACGTATCGTGGGGAGCGTCACTGACCGATAGTCTGTTTTTTTTTTTTTCACAGAAGACCCAATGGTGGAGCCGTCTGGGTGACCTGGAGTGTTTCGGTCTGCTGATCGCATGTCTGTGCCACGACCTGGACCACCGCGGCACCACCAACTCCTTCCAGGCCAAGTGAGTTATTAACTCCAACTCCTTACAGACCACCGCAGCACCACCAACTCCTTCCAGGCCAAGTGAGTTAATTATATAACTCCTTCCAGGCAACTCCTTCCAAGCCAAGTGAGGTAAATAGACAACCCCTTACAGACCACCGCGGCACCACCAACTCCTTCCCGGCCAAGTGAGTAAATTATATAACTCGTTGCATACCACTGCGGCACCACCAACTCCTTCCAGGCCAAGTGAGTTAATTATAAAACTACTCTACCAACTCCTTCCAGGCCAAGTGAGTTAGCCACTCCAACTCTTTACGGACCACTGGGATACCACTAATAGCTTCCAGGCCAAGTGAGTTAGTCATTAATTCCCCTAGATCAGGGAGTTGTTACAGCTTCCAGAGCATGTAAATATGAGATATCAACGTCAAGGCGCAATAAGTTGGTGAAATATCAACCCCTGTTAGTCCTGACTGTTAGTCCTAACTCGAGTCTGTTAGACGACTGAGGGAGACCTATGTGAGCTTTGAAGATAGGATAGCTGACTGGTGTATTTTCAGGATGTCGCTATGATCGTATATTGTCATTTAAACCCCGACTTTTTATCACATTCGTTCATTGTCTGTTCCAGGGTGTCGTCTCCGCTGGCGCAGCTGTACAGCACGTCCACGATGGAGCGACACCACTTTGACAGGGCGGTCATGATCATCAACACGCAGGTCAGTGCCGGCAGAGGTGCAAAAACCTGCCAACTCGCCAACCAGAGTATGTGCCAGAGATAGCACTTTTAGCCCATGAAACGTGACAGATTGCAGTCAAGTAGACACCAATTAGAGTGTCCGGTTCTATATTCCATATAAACTGCGAATAGTAAGATAGGTAGCTACTACGGGGCTCCACTTTTATTCATTTGTTATTTTGCAGTAAGTTTACTTTTTGCAGTAAATTAGCTGTGGATTATAATCGTAACGGCTGCGTCATAATTGTACGCATTTACGGGGGGCTGCAAAAAGCCGGCGGATTCTGTCACACGGCGGCTGTCTCCATTGTAAATCCCCATTGCCTGGCCGTGGAGTTGGCGAGGGGCTGGCGGATTGTCACGCCGGCTGTGACAGTTTGTGACAGTGTGTTTTGAGTGTCTTAGCCGGGCTGGGGAGGTGAGGTGAGGCAGTATGGGATCCAACAGCATTACTACGGCTGCGCGGGCAAGATGTGCGGGCTGTTTGTATGCCCCGAGCACAAGATGTATGCTGTGGATAGTGATATTTATAGTTCAATCAGTCTTGAAGCATGTGGACCAGGATGGCATGATGTAAGACGAGCAATAGCCAATAACAGAGCCTTGAGGTGAGATTCAGCTAAAACTGTCAGCATACAAAAACTCAGTCAGAAAATTTGGCATAAGTGAATATGAGAATCCAATTTTGGCTGTCTACCCTGCTGTCAAAATTGAAATAGATAAAAATGTATTTAGGATGCATTCACATTTTTATTTGAATCATATCAATGAAATATTTTAGATTAAGGTTGGCATCACATTTTTATGTGCAAAACCTTGGGGGGAAAATTAATAAAATGTTGGGCAGCTCGAATGCTGCCCCTCCGTCAACCTTCAGGCTATATTTGCATAATAACCTGTTTTTGTTTGTGCTAGAGCCTACATGTTTTACATAATCCAAGTTTTTCTAATAATTCTCAGTACCTATCAAAAATGTAGGTACTTACCTTCTTTAAACTAGGCCATAGCTTTGACCATACCTGACATCTAGTTAGAAACTTGACAATGTTTTTGGTTTGCGGCATATAGGCACTTACCCATTTTCATGCTTTCCTTTGTGTAGGGTGCCGTGTACCAGGCTGTGTGTCATTTCTGCCTCTAAACCAACTTAATTTTATTAATCTTAAGTGAATTATCATATAATTTAGCCTTTTAAAAGTACTTTAGTTCATGCACACCTACTTATTGCATTTGTATAATCACAGTCCGAAGGCAGGTGTTTTAAGGGTTTTAATGTTTGAATATTGTTGAGAAAAGAACAGTAGAAATAAATGTCAGGTCTCAAGGTGCTCAATAAGAGTGCTTATCATTGGAACCTGTCCTAAATATGTTAAGATTCAAGAAATGATCAATATTTCAGAGATTAGGGAAAAGTAACATCCAGTCATCTCAATGTAAACTCTGTCAGCTGACATCACCTGGTTGATGGAAGCTGCGTGACAGAGTCTGTGTGCCACTGGCAAAGTATGTGACAGCTGAAGAGGTTTTTGCACCTCTGAGTGCCGGCATGGCCAGACAGTAGACGCTGTATGTGACAAATGTGGTGTATTTTCATAGCTGCATTACACGCAGGTTAGTGCGGACAGGGCCTGATAGAAAACGCTGGATATGGCCAGTATGCATAGGCGGCGGAACGGGGAGGGCACCGGGGCACCGTGCCCCCCTTTGATTTTGACATTTTAACATTAGCCCTATGGACGTTGCATGGAAAGAATGGGACCAAAAGTCGGCAGTGCCCCCCCCCCCCCGGCCCCTTAATTGAAGGTGTTCCGCCGCTACTGCCAGTATGATGTATTTTCATAGCTGCGTTACACGCAGGTTAGGGCTGCCATGCCCACATAAAAGACGCTGTATGTGACAAATGTTATGTTGCTTTGAAGTTTGATGTTCGTGCTTTACATTGTTACACGCAGGTTAGTGCAGAAATGGGGAACGTGGCTGTGGATTGGCGTATTCGGACTCCGAAAATTGGCATTACACACATCATCTCCGCGTCTTGTTGCTATACCACTCAATACCTGGTATGTAGCTGTAGGTATATAGGATCACCAGTAGTTCGTGAAGTCAAAAAAAAAAATCGCACAATCGCACGCTATTTCCTGGTCCGACTGCCTAGTTGACCTGACCCGACCTGTATAATTCAGTGAACAGTCTGGGGTCGGAGGTTACAGCTGCCTGAATATCTGACCTGACCTGACCTGTGTCATTTCGCAGGGCGTCCAGATTCTCAACAGTCTGAGGCCGGAGGAGTACAACCTTCTGAATATCTGACCCGACCTGACCTGACCTGACCTGACCTGTATCATTTCGCAGGGTGTCCAGATTCTCAACAGTCTGAGGCCGGAGGAGTACAGCTGCCTCATCAAGGTGGTGGAGACGGCCATTCTCTCCACCGACCTCGCCATCTACTTCAAGTGAGTTTCTGAGGAGTACGAGGGGGATATCAACTGGAGTACTAAGGGGATTCAGGTGTTGCTTTGCTAGGATGACATTCAAGTTTGTGATGTATGAAAATAATTATCATTGGCTGTCTGTAGTCATTGTTTGTACTTTTCTATCATCTTCTAATTCTATCTATCTATCTATCTAGGTATCTATCTATCTATCTATTTATCTATTTCAATCTTTATCTATCTCTCGGAAGAATGATTTGGAATCCAAATATTCTCAAACAATAGATATCTAAAACTTTTTCATGTTTCTGACCGCTATTAGAGGACCACTGTCAACAACTTACATGCACTCATCCACCTATATTACCTCCCCCCCCGTTTTTGCACACGATCGATTCCCCTTCCCCGCCCCCCCCCCCCCACAGGAAGTTACACAATCGAACCCCTCCCCGTCCCCTTGCAGGAAACTATTCACACCATCACCTCCTGCCCCGGCAGGGAAGTTACTCACATAATCGACCCCCTCCCCTTCCCCTATTCAGGTTAGTAACACAAACGACCCCCCTCCCCTTGCAGGAAGCTATTCACACCATCACCTCCCCTTCCCCTATTCAGGAGGTTACTAACGCAATCGACCCCCTCCCCTCCCCTTTCAGAAAATTACTAACTTAATCGACCCCCTCCCCCTCCCCCGGCAGGGAAGTACTCACACAATCGACTCCCCCCCCCCTCCTCCAGCAGGAAGTTACTCACCCCCCACCCGTCTTTCAGGAAGCGCGGCGGGTTCTTTCAGCACCTGTCCGCGGGCACTTTCGACTGGGGCCAGGACGGCTGCCGTGAGCAGCTCCGGGGAATGCTGATGACCGCGTGTGACGTGGCCGCCATTGCCAAACCGTGGCCAGTCCAGAGACGGGTGAGTCATGGATGAGATAATAGTAGATTGGTGTCTCGTAAAAATTAACACAGGAATATGCGACATTAGGATCGGGCCTGCCATCTAGCGAGATAATTATCATAAGTTAGTGGTAAGCTAGATGACAAACGTGAGCTCAATGTTGCCGAAAGCCGGTAAGACACCAATTCATTATTATTTCATCCAAGAGTGAATGTTTAGGATGTCAATCAGGTACCAATTTACCGATACGAAACCGATACCAACTCACAACTGGGTATTTAGTAAACATATCAATCGGATACCAACTTTTTGGTATACCGATACCAAAGCGATACATACCTACTTGGTATTTGGTATTTCAAGCCTAATTCTTTGGGTATGTTGTTTGTAATATGAAAGATAAGATGCATGAGATGGTTCGGATTTTGTAAAATAAAGTAATGTCATTAGACATACAGGTTGTTTTGGGTTTTTAGTATTGCCTTTTTTGCTATCGGTTTCCAAATATTCCCTACTTTACATAGACATCACCAGTGAGTATGAAAACGACGGATAAAATATCAGCGGGGCATGACTCCGAGTGATGCTGATTGTGATGTGGCAGCTATTGAGAAACCTTGGCCGGTTCAGAGGACGGTTGAGAAGAATGGGATTGTGTATCAATTGCTTCAAGTTTTTATTGAGTATGTATGAGTGGATAGCATTCGAAGCTTTTGTGTAAAACAATTACAAGAGTTTCGTTACAATACGCATCTCCCTATATCACCACCGCTAGTGCATTATGCCGAGAGTTCGCAATCATTGACGGCTTCCCATTGACCTTATTTGGCCTTCCGCAGGTGGCCAACCTGGTAGCCAGTGAGTTCTTTGAGCAAGGTGATATCGAGAAGAACCAGCTGCACATCAAACCCATGGTGAGTGACGAAGCGACTCAGATTTTTTGATAGCGGGAACTGAGAGTCTAGAGAGGAAACCAATCCCCATGGATGGAAAAGCTCCCTCTTGTGGGAAGTCTTGTGGGGTTGAAACTTTAGAAGGAGATAACAGTCACGTGGTTATGCGAGTATTTTGCTGATATCGTTTTCCTCGAAAATACTTTTTCGACTTGTTTCTCCTCTTTGTTTGCTAATTTTTCCTGAATGCTCTCTGAGTTGACTTATTCGCCATTTTCTCTCGATTTTCATAACCTTTTATTCATTAAATGTTATACCACGATGCTGCATCTCCGGTAATGTAATCTGCCTCACCAAGTTATATCCTCCCGTGTTTCACTGAAGTGTCTACTCTCAGCTCTCTTGGCTCACCGATTTCCCCCTTGTCCCACCGCTTTGTCTCAGTTTTAGTGATGTCTCTCCAGTTACGTCTCTTGCCTCACAGATGTCTGCTGTCTTGTCTCACCCAATTGTCTCAACGCTTTGTCTCGCGTCTCACCGCTGTCTCCCCCCCCCCCCCCCCCACAGGAGATGATGGACCGAGAAAAGAGTGACCGCCTTCCCGACATGCAGGTGGAGTTTATTGACTCCATCTGTATGCCTGTCTACAAGGTAAATACCAGGGCGGTTGGGGTCTGTCTACAAGGCAATAACGAGGAACCCTTCTCTGCTACGAGGCAGTTAGTAAAACAACAATGTTATGCCATGTTCGATCCAATATGCAGGACGCGTTCATCTACTCTAGCTGGCGCAGCTCACATCGCTCGGCACAGCTCACTACCGAACGAGCTCCACCCTGGCTCCGCACAGCCACTCAGATCACTGGAGCGGGGCGCATCGAACCCTTCTTCACGGTACCGCTATAAAATACATAGCATGCATAGCAGATGATAGCAGTGGCTTCTAGCGCTTTCTGTTTCCTCGAAAACATCGGCAAACTACATTGTGATAGTCCTAAATAGTTTGTTGGGCCGAAAACGATAGAAACTTGTTGTAAACCAAGGTCGCGCCCTGCCCCGGGTCATCGTAGGGGCGCACTCAGGCAACCTCCGTGGGGTGGAGCTTCCCGGCGTGGGCGGGCCAAATCTAGCCTAAACACCATAAGTGATTACATGGAGACACAAGCGAATGCATGTGGCTCTGTTGTCATTAGGCAGCTGGTTTTTCGTTTTGCCAGGTTTCTTTTTAATTTTGTCATTTTGATATCATTTTGTTTTGTGTGATGGAATTTTCATTGTCTCTGCGGACCGCGGTAGTGTTTGATTTCAATCTTTTACGACCAGACATCTAAATTCACGGTACGTTCAATTCAAGTATGTAAGGTACAAGTAGACCGGTATCCGGAAAAGAACGCGTCTCTGCGATAGATCGGTATAACTCCACCCTGTAATTTACGCCCCTCGCCTGACCCCCCCCCTCCTCCCCCTCAGGCGGTAGCTCAGCTGGGGGAGCCCCTCAGACCCCTGGTAGACGCCGTGGAGGAGAACAGACGACACTGGCTTCAGCTGTCTCGGAGGTCACCCTCACCGCCCACCTAGCCAATCACAGGGCGGCAATGCTGTGGTGTGATGTCATATGAGGTTGAAGAGACAATCATACGCGGATATCGCTAAAGTGTGGCGTTCTGTGAGGTCGGAGAGCCAATCACAAAGTGGACTTCATTTGAGTGTGACGTCATGTGAAGTTGATAAACCAATCACGAGCAGGATGGTGGCATGCATGCCGTCATATACAGGCGAGACAGCCAACCAAATGCCTCGTTTCTGCATTTCCGGTTTTCAGTGACGTACAGATGACGTCATACGTTTTAATTCGCGCCGAGTTTGTACAAAAGTGCGCAGCGAGTGTCGAATTCACGTACAGACACGGCACGTGCCACGTAGTGTTCACACGTGCCGGGTGAACACACGTGTGACTTCTTGTGGTACGTCTATTGACCTATCCGATGCCCGCGTAGGGCAATGAAGATGGGCGCAGCCTCATTGTTTGGTAAGATGTTGGGTTTCTTTAGAATTGTTGAGTGAAGTTGAGAAGGTTGTTGGTCTTGGGCTGAACTGCTGAATCTGAACTGATGGTGAACTGCTGAACTGGTGCTGAACTGCGCACTGCACTGAACTGGGGACTAATTACAAATGAAGTGACCTCGGTCTTCGTGAGCTGTGGACAGTGAGTGAACTTGCTTGAACTGTGAGATGGACTGATACTGGGTGAAATCGACTGTGAGATGACTGAACTGTGAGACGCTGGATGAACTGAAATTTGAACTGTGGGATGAACTCTCGTATGAACCCGAATGTGAATTACCAGCTAAACTCTCAACTGGTCTGATGAACTTGTCAGTTATGAACTATAAGTCTTCAATCGTAAATGAACTGAAAGTCTGTTAGACTCTCAACTATTGGCTTATTTGAGATGTATAGTGTGACAAAAGATCATGTTTTGGATGCTAGAAACAACTGTATCAGATGTTTAACCACATATACCGTCGACTGTGTCTAACGTCACTATGATGTGTCATTGAGGTGTCACAGTGCCATCTGGCTGAGAAGAATGAAACGTGAGTAACACAGGGGGGCGGGGACGGAAACCGGTGCGCTATTTTCCAGAGGAGCAATGTTTGATGGGTAATGTGTGTGCGTTTGTGTATGTCGGTGTGTATGTGTGTGCGTTTCAGAGAAAGAAGAAACGTTTATCTTTAAATACACTATGCGGTATAACTGATATCGTAGGTATGCTTATTTTGTGCGGACTCAATTGGAGCCCGTTCGAACGTTACCGCATGTCGAACTTTGTAAATCGTTTATCATTTAAACGATATCGCCGCTACGTTTCATAGACTAAGAACAGGAGCGTCAATCGAAATGAAACGAGAGTAGGTGGTATCAAAACCTGTATTTGCCCCGCATTCCTAAAAATGCCACGCGAAAACCAATCGTACATATGAACTCAAGTAATGCCAGGCTGGGAGTAATGAGGTTACGCAATACAGTTACAAATCGCAATACAAACTAAAAGGACGAATCCGTACGTAATAGGTGCCATATATTTTGCTCACTTCTAATAGAAAAGTATTTCATGAAAGCAAGATAAGTCGCACTTCTATGTTCACCGCTTAGTAAAATAGCAAAAACAATAGGTATTCAGTAACGAGCAAACTGAACTTCACTATAGGAATAAGCATAGCAAGGATGAATAGAAGTATACTGACCACTTCAAAGCCCAAGTCTTCTTCTTAAGGCACAGCCCTAGGCTAAATATCTACCCAGCCCCGACCTACAACTCCGGGTACAAGAAGAATAGGACGGTAACGCTACAACGCCGTCAGTAACGTCAGTAACGCCGTCACCTACGGCAGGTCTTTGTCAGCTCTTGCTTCTTGGGCTGATTCCGTGTTCCAGGAGTGAGCGACGCAGAACTCCAGAGCCTGTAAGTAGAGGTTCAGTCACAACGGATTGCATGTGCCAGTGCGAGCACTGGGTTTGGAAAAGTACATCACAAATTCAAACAGAAAAGCAGCTAATTGGCCAAACGTGACTAGCTTTACATTGATGATAAATTTTTAGGGCTCCCAAATATAGGCCGTTGGCGCAGATCTATATACGCTTCTCACATGATGTATTAAATAGATATTTGACAACAAAACACTTCTAAAACATCTCTCACATCGACATCCGGATAAAGCCATACGCACAGCACACGCTAAACTAGCTCTCAATTACGCATTATTTTATCTACAATCCACAGCGACTCGTAAAATGCTCCCGTTCAGTAGATGCTTACGTTACAGGCGTAAACGTAAAACTTGTCCTGAAGCGGGACCCCTGATACATCGGCCACAGGGACAGTCTATATACTGGTATAAGTATATCCCATTCATTACTTACTTTACTAGCGCGGGCAGTCTAACCCGTCAGTATGGTGTTACTAACGTCCACTTTTCTCTATCCCGTCTACTATTCTACTCTGCGTATCCTGGTATAACTACTAGCATATCCCGCCTAAAACTCACGTTACAAGCACGGGTGTGGATATCCTGGTTTAACTACTAGCATATCCCGCCTAACACTCACGTTACAAGCACGGGCGTGGAACTCATCCTGGCAGACGTAGGCCGGCCCCCACAGACAGCGTGCGCCACCCAGAAGGTGGACGGTGCCAAGGGGGCGGGCGCACTGGTCAATGCCTGGCGGGAGGGGAGGGGTACTGGTCAATGCCTGGCGATAAGAAGGGCAATGGTCAATGCCTAGCGGGAACTGTCAGTGGGTTGGTCAATGGCCAATCGGTCAATGTGTAGAGAAAATGGGCATTGGTCAATGCCTGAAGAAAACATGATATATGAATTGATGTTATGTGTATGTATTAATATTAGGGACAATGGGTTATGATAATACTAAATACATACATCGGTTACGTATATGAAATGGAAATGTCAGGTTACTACCGTGAGAAAAAAGTGAACTGCTTCACCTGTCTGGTTTTGGGTGCTCTCTGCATTCCTTTATGAGGGCCCGAGGGGGAGGGGTCACGGAGTGTTTAGCTGATAAACTCACCGATACATATGTTTCCGGGGGTGTTGTGCTGCCTCAGCTGATCGTGGATCCAGTCTCCGTACGTATCCATTAGCTGGACACACTGGAAACAGGGGTAACGAAGGTGTAAATATATAGATCACGCTGGAGTAATCGAGGCATTGGGCTGATTTTGGATCCAGTCTCCGTTAAGTATCCATCAGTTAATTATACTGGCGACGAAAGTGACGACGGCATCGCCCCGATGGTCTTATGCCATTGCCATAATAAAACGGCGATGCTTATGTTATGGTGCCTCAATAATAGCGATATTGATCTGGAAGTTAATAACGAACGACAAGGTATTGGACTTACGCTAATCCAGCTTTTGGCAACCAACTGACATCTGGAGATTTAACCCGCGAGTTGCTGGGGGGGGGGGGGCGTTAAACGCCCCCACTTTTTTTCGCCGCGCTATAGCATAAAAACGGCCAAAATTTAGGTACCTGTAGGGAATTGATTGGAGTTTATTGTGGCAAAGTTTCAAAAAAATCGGTCGAGAAATTTTTGAGATATCGAGGTTTTAGTGACGTCATAATTTCTGAGTTTCCGACCAAAAACGGCATATGTTCAAAAAATCGTATAAAATCACAGAATAGACATACAGACATGCCGTAAACGCCATTAGACTGCCGATACAATGAACAATCAAATGACTATCTTCGATTTTCGATTATCGTTCCACATTTTCCAAAATCTTGAACTGAATCTTGGCAATTTCTCGTGACTACTTCACGACCATGATACATGAATTTCCTAAATTGAACTTTTTGAACCAAACACGTACACATATGATTAAATGAATGTCACCATCGTGTTCTACGCCCAAAATTACCCATAAAACATGTGTCATAGACTGCGAACACCAGTTTTGATATTCGGGGATATGTGCTTACCTGATTGACCTGACCTTGACCCTGACCTATGCTTGACTGACCCCTACATGGAGCTGACACTCTTGTAGGCCTTATATGAAGGATTGTGCACCGTTTTGACAGAGTTTATGACGAGAGGCGCCCATTACGAGGTTCTGAAGTCCATGCTACTGAAAGCCCGATTTCAGGTGTTTGACCTGACCTTGACCCGACCTGTGACCTCAAAATTTAACTTTAAAGTACTCATCTAAAGCGTCTCGTCGCGTTCTTTCGTTTTCCGCCTCGTGCGTTTCGCTGCGCCTATTGGTTCTCGAGTTATCGGCTGGGGGCGTTTAACGCCCCCCCCCCCCAGCAAACGGTGGGTGGCGAAATACCCCAGCAACTGCCGGGTTAAACGTTACGTCATATCAACCTACCAGTAATATCAAACTAACCCCACCATGATGCTGATTGGCCCGTTCGCTATGACGTCACACTAACCTGATCGCGTTGCTGATTGGCCACCAGTTGACACAGTTCATCGTTATTGGTCGGGCGGAGGTCGGTCAAAGCTGAGTGTGCGTAGGTCACCGCTAGATGGCACAGTGCGCAGTGCGAGTCGCCACCGGTAGTTGTCGCCGCTGTGGGGTCACACACAGTGGGGCTTTCGCTGTTCAATGTTGTTGCTGCTTTGATACTATTATGATTGACGAATGAGAATAAATATGTCTTTGGGGAGAATGAGACGCGAGAATGAACAGTGACGCACTAAAGAGCCATAACTATGAATAGTTCAGCCCTCTTGAGGTCATGACATTGAATATTGAATATGGAAACATAACATTAAATATCTACGTTTTCGGCAGCAGCATGCCGCAGCAGTGAGGGGATGCGTTTTATACTAAATAGTCCTAGGGCGATTCAGTGGGGGTACCATGCCAAATATGTTCATGTGAGATGTGTGTGCGGTCTTTTATTCAAACATTCTGCGAGAGTATTATGTATGTTGTTTGTATTTTTTATTTGCTCGCTGTCCAATGACCTTTCACCCACCAGATTTCCCCGTTGTTAGAAGTGTTCAGTGTTCGATCTCTCAGATATCGAAATCACCCGTACCCAACCAAAAACAGTCATTCAACGACCATTATATGTATTGCCGATATTGAACAATCCAGAGATACGCAACACTTCAACGAGACAACGCAGGACCGAGTTCCAAAACGATACAAATAAAATACAGACAGTAACCAAATGATGCCATTAACCGGGTACATAGAAGGCGTCACCTGGGGGCCATGGCTTTATCAGCTAGGAAGCGGGCCTTGGATATTTTACCGGGAACACATTAACCTACGCTGCGAATGAAATGTAAAAGGAAAATTGCTAGCATATGCTGAATACGGTCTAAGCGACTGACAAGGTTGCAACAAACAAAATAGACCCAATTCAAGTACATGATCATACTAATATATTTCAGGCCCTTCGAAAGAAATCGTGTTCTTGGACAGGAACATAAAAACAACGTCTAGCCTTATATATGCTGGATGTTGACTGCAATTTCTTCATAATACCGTCCTATGAAGATTGAAGGGCAAACGTGAACACTAAAAAAATACATAACCAGATTTATGGTAGCTTGACGATTTGCCGATATAAAGAGTCTCGCAATATAATTTCACCATGTATTTATTCTAGCTCGTAACTAAAATAATGTTTCTTTGACACACTTCTAATGCTCGACAATCACGCGCGAAGGAAGCTCAAAAGTTGCCATTTCTCAAATCAAGCGGATTACGCCACAAAACCCAAACGGAATAGCAGATCGTTTTTCGCTAGACTCGATAGCTTAAATATAGAGCGAAGCGATTCACATGTAGTCTAGCCCCACCGATATGATAGGTATAGACTATAGAGCTTACATATCCGTGATGCGTCTTACAAATATGACATCATAGACGTACGGTCGTACAGTTATACAGGCGTAAATAAGAAACGTTTTATCGTGACAGTTTCAAGGCACCGTTTTATTTAGAATTCCCACACACAAGCTTACTACTAATGACGCTGCATTTCATACACAAATCGTATAAGAAAGTAGTTATTCTGCGATACACGTCATATTCTTGCAATTTCCAAAGTCACGGCATCCCATAAATCCACTTGAGAATGAATTACACCCAAAGCACTGTTTCCATTAGCAAAACTGGCAAAACTCCCTGTTCTTGTTCTGTGTATATCTCCCAAATCGTCCCATGACCAGCCCATACTACAACTTAGCTCGGAGGGAAGGGGTCAAGCCATAGGCAGCGACGCGCATCAACTTTGACGTCGACGACATAGGAAAAGGGGCGGAGAGAGAAAGGGAAAGAATGGACCAAGGCTCGCCCCGGGCGCTTTGGGGCTAAGGCAGGTTTCTAAGCTTGTTTTATCCTACCAATGCCAACATCTTCGCTCATGGGATATGCCAAACAGCATACATTCCCTTCCAAACCCACCCCTGACTAATTGCTACCAAACTGCTACAACCGCAGTCCAACCTTCCCGACCACCCCATGGCCTGTTCCCGTCACTTCTGCCATTACCATCGCCACTTTCTCAATCACTGAAGCTTTTTTCCAATCCCTGCCTTCCACCCCTTCCCATCTCGCTTTCACCGAACTTTATTTTTCCAGACCCTTCACCCCTCCTACCCCTCAATCAATCTTCGTCACCATTTCAACAATCACCAAAGGGTTTCACTTCACATATGGGTTCCTCCAGGGCTCCTCCAGGGTTCTTTCAGGGTTCTTTCAGGGCTCCATACCTTCCATCTCCTCCTGGGGCTGACACAGACGCAGCTGACGGCATACACCATCCGGATCCGCCACTTCAGACTTCAGTACCGACAGGATGGCGGCTCCGTATTCGTCGATGAAACCGTCACAGTCTGCGCGAATGGACTGCGGCATGTAGGTACACACCTTCTTCAACGTCGTCTCTATCTGCTCCTGTGTAAAGGGGAGAGGCAGGGGGTTATCATGATGAACAGGGGGGTTTAGGGCGCCTGGACTGCGGTGGTCATAGGCGCCCATAAAGGGAGGGTAGGGGGCATGTGCAGATTGTAATGACTTGATTGTTGGTAATAGTTAGGAGTCATGGGATTATAATGCTAAATAATAATGCATTGTGGTGACTTGTTAGCGGTAGTAGTAAGGAGTCATGGGAATTACAGGATGTTTAAAATTAAAAGTGTCACGGTTTCGAATGTCTCCTGTTTCGTAAGAAGATAGCCTACATCATCCAAATTTTCAAGATCTAGTGGCAATATTATGACATTTTGTGTGGTAGAATTACAAGTTCCTGGGCATAGTGGGTTTAACACCAGAGAAAACATAAAAATAAAAAGCTCAATTTTACTGGTGAAGGCAATTTTGAGCATAGCCACAAGTTGAAACACAGACATGAAACACAGCCACATACACAAGCGTAGCGATTTACTAAACTTAACGCATTAACGCATAACGCATTTTACCTAACTTAACAATCCGATATCATATGCTTGACAACTGTTTGCCCCGGCAACTTCCCTGAATGACTCCATGCATGTTTTACTATGCATATTAGGGAGAATCTTACATCACCTCATTCCTCCAAAACTCACATCAACAAAATATCTCCTCGCCCCCTTCTCGTATCAGTGACATCATACTATCACCTCATACTCATATCATCAGTGACATCATATCAGTAACACATCACGCCCTACACTCCCATTAAATACTCACATCAGTGCTGTTATCATCGAGCTTCATCTTGACCTGCATCATCACGAATTCGCACATCACACAGGCGGGAGACTGGTGATCATCGTCTTCATCGTCTTCAGTCTGTTCCTCGGACGAGTCGGGGGGCGACATCGGCTGGGGGAGAGAGAGAGGGTGTTAGGTGCAAGAGAGTGAGAGGAGAGAGAGAGAGAGAGAGAGAGAGAGAGAGAGAGAGAGAGAGAGAGGAGAGAGAGAGAGAGAGAGGGGAGAGGAGGAAGAGGAGGGAGGGAGCACGGTTCGTCGGAAGGTCATCTCAGGCTCAAAAGAAACGATATATACCATTCGAAAGCTGACGGTGAGCTGAATCCAAAAATGTAATTTTTATCAAAATCGATCGATGGCCTTTTTTGAAAATTGCGTTTTAGTAAAAACTTAATAATCTTTTATTCAACGGGCTGTCCCGGACATTCTTGAAAACATAAACATGTATTTTTGAGTTCCAGTGAAAGCTTAACGCCAAAAGAACAATATTCAGCGAAGCAATATTTCCAAACATTAATAAGCGTCTCTCACAGCCGACAATAAGGCGCAATCACACAGCTCAGTGTCACTATGGACCGAAGTCAGCCACACAGAAGCGTGAAATGACCCTTATCGTCTCGCAGACCCGGCGCTCTCGGCCCGCCTGACCGGCCACGGAAAGAACGTTCGGCTCTCGTTCTACTAAACACATGTCATATTTGTCAGTTTAACTGTCCACATCGCTATTAAAGTTATTCAGGATATCTGTGAAGAAAATTCATTGTTCTGTCATCTTCACATCATGCATTAATTTGCATTTGTTCATGTCTACTTTGCTCAATTGAGCTTGGTATCATGCCCATATAAGGAAAATTGGCCGCGCTGAAATGTCAGAGGCTGCACCGGCCTCAGCTCGGGTGGAGTGGGGGTAGCGCCCGGCGGGGCAGGGTAACCTTTGACCGGTCGCACGGCCGAGCAGCTGTCACCAGTACAGCCTCTGACAGTGAAACCCCGCTCACTTCCCCTGCGCGGGCACTGATCGCAGCTGGATGGAACAAAACATGTGTAAGAAAAATGTAAATTAAAGCATGTTGTAAATCAAGCAGAACAATGAGTTTTCTTCACAGGTATCCTGAATAACTTTAATAGCGATGTGGACAGTTAAACTGACAAATATGACATTTGTTTAGTAGAACGAGAGCCGAACGTTCTTTCCGTGGCCGGTCAGGCGGGCCGAGAGCGCCGGGTCTGCGAGTCGATAAGGGTCATTTCACGCTTCTGTGTGGCTGACTTCGGTCCATAGTGACACTGAGCTGTGTGATTCCGCCTTATTGTCGGCTGTGAGAGACGCTTATTAATGTTTGGAAATATTGCTTCGCTGAATATTGTTCTTTTGGCGTTAAGCTTTCACTGGAACTCAAAAATACATGTCTATGTTTTCAAGAATGTCCGGGACAGCCCGTTGAATAAAAGATTATTAAGTTTTTACTAAAACGCAATTTTCAAAAAAGGCCATCGATCGATTTTGATAAAAATTACATTTTTGGATTCAGCTAACCGTCAGCTTTCGAATGGTATATATCGTTTCTTTTGAGCCTGAGATGACCTTCCGACGAACCGTGGGAGGGAGGGGGAGGGAGGGAGGGGAGAAGGAAAGAGACGAGTTAGGACAGGGAAGATGGGGAAGAGGTGATATGAATGTAGATAATATGTACATACAGGGTCTTTCATAATGAATGTTACTTTTGAACGAGCTATTTCTCAGGACATATATGTTCCTCATGTAATATGTACCATCACATGAAACAGAAACACATTAGCGTTTTGGCACACACAACTTTCATTTTAATGCTCCCCAGGAATTTTCCACTGTATCGCCCTTAATTAAGGCACACGTTTCGGCCCTCTGACGAAGGTGTTGCACCCCGCGCCTCACAACGTCTGGGTCCAGGCTTCCAGTAAACCTCTCCACTGTGGTTCGCAGTGGATGGCTGCAGGAGGGTTTTGTCTCAGATCTGCCAATGCGACTCCCCAAAGCCAGTAGTCCAGCGGGGAGAGGTCAGGACTCAGTGGTGGCCATGGTCGCTCGGTGAGGCGGCTGATAACGCGCTCTTCGAGATTCTCGATCAGCCACTGGCGCAACAGCTGCCATGGTGTGCACTGTGGCACCATCCTGCTGGAACCACAGGCCGTCTCCTTGAACCTTGTCCCTGACCTGAGGCAGAAGCATTCTTTGAGCAGCCTGAGGTAAGCCACCCCGTTCAGTGTTGACCCAGGGGAGAGCCAATGGATGAAGACTTGTCCGTCGACCGTAATCCGTAATGCGTTTTAGTGGTGTCGACATACTCTGCTTTTCCGTGAAGGAAAATTGGCGTTGTGAATTTTTTATTTTTTGGGACAAAACCCTAATCAATTTGCAACAATACGCATATAAAATTCACGCGGAAGTGATAAATTAAGAGCTCCTAACTAAATGTTCAAAAGTAACATTCATTATGAAAGACCCTGTATAAGGGGCAGGGAAAATATGAAGCTTAATAGGGAGATATTTAAGATAAACAGCCAAAAAATAGAGAAGCAAGACACAAAGGCTAAAATTAGAACATGGTACGGTGACATCTTCAACGAATCTTTTTACGTTCCCGTCAATGCCTCGAACTCCACTCCTCCTTTCCAAACCATCATCCTTCCAACAATTATAGCAAGGCCTGCCTCTTCACCATAATAGGCGAGTGGACAGTCTAGCCAGGACCGGATGACTCTCTCCAAACCCAGCTCCCAGCATACCTCATTGCAACGCTTAATCAAAGACCTTATCAAGACAGCAATATAAGTTAGGTCGGACAAAGCTAAGCAAGAACGGATTTAAAATGCCGCAGTATATGATGCACGTGTCTGTAGATAGCTTCCAAAACGTCCGAACAATTTCTGTCAAATTTAAGCACCGTTAGGCTACCTCCAATGTCCAATGCACTGGTAAGTGCTTCGAGGCGCTTTAGTTCCGTTCTTTCTTACGGTTGTCAGATTATAACTGCTCACCATGTAGGGAGAATCGACAGGTAACCCAGCCAGAGCGGGCGTCAAACCAGCCATCTGCATCCCGAATGGCCCGGCGCCCGACTGGGCAGACAGCGGCATGGCGTAGATAGAGTTGGACACTGTGGGAGAGGCTGGGTGTTAAATACACAGAAAGTAAGAGACTACTGGGGTGTTACTGCAGATTGTACAACACTGCTGCTGCTATAGCATACAGAGGGTCACACTAGACTGAAACGAAAGCCGCTTATTGTAGACAGAGTTTGGAACGGCGGAACAAGATGAGGTGTAAAGTGGTGTCAGTAGGTAGTGTCGATAGTGTCAGATTTGTTTATTGGGGCTTTAGGGCGCGCCGACTAACAAGGTCATTTTGCGCCCACGACATACGGGGTGTCAAATATATGAACTCTGCGAGATAGATGGGGTGTAAAATACGCAATGGGCGGCTGTCATGTTATTGAAACAACGGACGGTCACACAAACGCCACATATGCCATAATTGTATATCGAAAGTAAAATACACGGATCATCAGGACTCCAAAAGAGTACACACGTAAGCAGAAACAAAGAGCAAAGTTACATTTAGATCCCATATAAATCTACCCAGCCCAAAACCAGTCTCACTTAAATCAATATATCGGTGTAAAACTCACATCTACCCGTGTAAAACTCACTACCCGTGTTAACTCACTCTATCAGTGTTAACGCACTCAATCCGTGTTGACTTACTCTACCCATGTAAGCTCACTCTACCCTTGCTGAACTCGCACTATCCGTGTAAAACTAATTCCACCCTCCCCAACTCACTGAGATCATTTCCCGCCGCTCGGGCCGGCTGACAGAGCCTCAGCGTGATACAGATCTCATCCGCCGTCATCCCGCTGACGATCATATCAATTATCTCCTCCATGAATGTGTTGACCAGTTCCTGGCACTCCCGGGAGACCGTGGAGGGCAGCATCTCACAGACACGGTCCAGCCCGTCACGGATCTCGTCCTGTGGAAATGGGGTGGAATGGTGTCAATTAAGTGGAATGGTACATAGGACGGATCCTGTGGAAATGGGGTGGAATGGTGTCGGTAAAAAGAAATGGTAGATAGGAGATTAAGACCGGATATTGATTTCATCCTGTGGAAATGAGATGGAATGGTGTCAATGGAGTGGAATGGTACATAGAAACATGCACACCTATGTGTTAACTAGTTTATGAGCTAAATGAGATAGCCTGCACTGAGCGCATCCTGGCAAGACATAAGTCAACAAAGTAGAACAAGAGACACATATGTTGATACGAATTCCCTAACAACGGCCTAGCATGGATGCATTTTGCTGCAGGCAGGCAGGCACTGCATGCCTGTAATATGCATATTGCATATGTACTATAGGTAGCAACTAGCAATAAAGAAGCGATGCTAAAACTCACTGTTAAAACTAAAGTCAGTTTTCCATTTGGCACTGACGGGACTATTCTCGGGCCCGGACATTATTTACTAATATATCATGTATAAGATTGATCAGTGACTTGAACTATTAAAAGTCTATGTTACAAGCTTTAATACTTGAAATCAAGCATTAAAGCTTGTAACATAGACTGGCTTCAAGTATACACAGACTGGCTTCAAGACTAGCTTGTAACATGGCTGGCTTCAAGTCATTCAGTTGGAACATTCCAGCTGAATGACTTGAATTCACCCATAGAACTCACCTCGGTTTTCTTATCCTTGAGGAAGTCCAGTAGTGTGTTCATGGCGTATTCACAGATGGCACAGCCGGGTCCGTCTCCCTCGCGCTCCTCCTCCTCAGAGGACTGAGAGGAGGACTGCTCAGAGAACTCCTCAGAGGACTCAGCCAGAGAGGACGGCAGAGGACAGAGACGCAGAGCCGGGCAGACCTGAGGGAGAGAGAGAGGGTGCATATTAGTGATGTCAGTTACGGAAAATCGTCATACCAATACCAAACCAAATACCAACAGTGACCGTGGGAAAATACCGAAACCAAACCAACTCGTAAAATCAGGTGAATACCGACGCTTTACCAAATTCACAGCCTCTTTCAAATTAGCGACGATTTAAAATACCAACAAAATAACAAAATAAGCTACCCTTGAGACACCAAATACCAGGTTGGTATCGGTATGGTATCGATATACCAACCCTGGTATCCGATTGACATCTCTTATAATGTACATCGATTATGCCACGAAATTTTACGTGCCACGATTGTCACAAACGTCTTTTCCATACATGTGTTCTACAAACTACAACCTACAATATATCTACTGAGTACTGTGGCAATCATATGTGGCACAGATGATTTGTGGAATATATGAATGTCTCCGACAGGTGGTGTTAGAGAGACATCTGTTGGGATGGCCAGGTACTAGAAGTGTAAAACGACGACACAGAGAGGCAGGACTGTACTTGTAGTCACTTAGCAACGGCGCCTAGCCGTGAAATAATGGTCAAAAGAGAGTGCTCCGCATTTTTAATATTATTAGCCAATGGGTTTTAAACGTATGAATATTTGGTAGCCTCGCTGTGGTACACAGATTAACGCATACATCGCATCATTTTACATTTCAAATGTAGAGAAGCTGAATGTTACCAATGCCCATCAGAGCCAAAACCTATGCAGAACCTGACAAAATAGCGTTAAAATAGTTTATTACTGTAGCTAAATCACTTACCACGCATACCTAATATCATACAATTACAGTTCCAAAGTTATACACAGTTACAATTGAACAGTTTTTGTTTCAGTTACGCTCCCATCCCCCCCCCCAAACTCTATATTCTCTCTCCACCTTACTCTTCTAATCCTTCATTCTTCCATTCCTCGCTTCCTTACCTCCGTGGGGTCCACCTCTTGTGCAATCATCTGCACAACGAAGCTGCCGTACTCGGTTACAAATTGATGGCATCTTCCGGTCAGTGTTCCGGGCAGGAGGTCACACAGACGGCCCACTTCCTCAGATATCTCGTCCTGTAGATAAGATACAGAAGATCAGAGTCGGAGTCGGAGTCAGTGTTAACAATTCTGTACTTCTCGAGTGTTGTTTTTTTTTAGCGGGAGTCAGCTTAATAAAAAATCCAGCGACTCCAAAGACCTGACAGGGCTAGTGAGTCAGTCTGAGTCGGAATCGACATTTGTGCCTTGAGTCGGCGTTGGTTTTTGAAAGCCAGACTCTGAGTCATCAAAACTCCACCGACTCCGCAGCCCTGCCCTTGACCCCCCCCCTCCCCCTCTCACCTCAGTCGATCCCTCTTCCAACACCTTCCTCAACTCGTTCAGCCCAAATTCGCACAGGTCACACAGCTCAGTATTCGGTTTAAACCTCGCAGAAAGGTCTGGCAGACCGAATCTCTCCAGGGGGAGTTGCTGAGGGACCGTTAGCGTCTCTTCGGCGGCTGGTTCCGAGGTGTCGAGAGGGTTGGGGTGAGCCACTGGGGAGAGAGATGGGGAGTTAGTGAGGGGATGGGCAGTGAGAAACAGGAGAGAGAGAGAGAGAGAGAGAGAGAGAGAGAGAGAGAGAGAGAGAGAGAGAGAGAGAGAGAGAGAGAGAGAGAGAGAGAGAGAGAGAGAGAGAGAGAGAGAGAGAGAGAGAGAGAGAGAGAGAGAGAGAGAGAGAGAGAGAGAGAGAGAGAGAGAGAGAGAGAGAGAGAGAGAGAGAGAGAGAGAGAGAGAGAGAGAGAGAGAGAGAGAGAGAGAGAGAGAGAGAGAGAGAGAGAGAGAGAGAGAGAGAGAGAGAGAGAGAGAGAGAGAGAGAGAGAGAGAGAGAGAGAGAGAGAGAGAGAGAGAGAGAGAGAGAGAGAGAGAGAGAGAGAGAGAGAGAGAGAGAGAGAGAGAGAGAGAGAGAGAGAGAGAGAGAGAGAGAGAGAGAGAGAGAGAGAGAGAGAGAGAGAGAGAGAGAGAGAGAGAGAGAGAGAGAGAGAGAGAGAGAGAGAGAGAGAGAGAGAGAGAGAGAGAGAGAGAGAGAGAGAGAGAGAGAGAGAGAGAGAGAGAGAGAGAGAGAGAGAGAGAGAGAGAGAGAGAGAGAGAGAGAGAGAGAGAGAGAGAGAGAGAGAGAGAGAGAGAGAGAGAGAGAGAGAGAGAGAGAGAGAGAGAGAGAGAGAGAGAGAGAGAGAGAGAGAGAGAGAGAGAGAGAGAGAGAGAGAGAGAGAGAGAGAGAGAGAGAGAGAGAGAGAGAGAGAGAGAGAGAGAGAGAGAGAGAGAGATGGGTGGTGGATAGGAAGATGCAGGCAGTATTATACCACATGAAGCGCGTTGAACTCGTCGGACAGACGTCGCTCGTGATTTTGACATCAACCATTGACGTTAACTTTGAAACATACATTGACATTAAAATGATTGCACACAGAGACACTTTAGTCTTAGTTCACTGATGAGGTATGCCAGTCTAAATTATCTTATGATCTTTGCCCATGATAATGACATCCTCTTCGTACAGAATCAGAAGCATAAAAACTCCAACAATCCCATACCGGTTCGGATTGTAAACTCACGTCCGTCGTTTCCGTAGGCATGCGGCGGGCTCTTCTGCAGTTTCACACTGTGCAGCTTCTTCTTGGTCTGGCCGCCCTTCTTGGCTACCACTGCGGGCGAAGAAACGAGTTCAGCTATCATGCTGAAGGATGATGTATAACCCTGCCTACTGTCTGCACCGTCTTCCATCTTATTGTTTTCATCCTCACTCCCTAGACACCGCCCACTCAGCAAATCATTGTTCAGCATTTTGACAGTATTTTTGACCAGCCTGACTAACCCAATGCTCATACAAGCTAGCTTCAAGTTTAACTTATGCCAAGCCACATCCATCCAAGCTAATCCATTTGCCGATACCGTTACTACACAAAATGTGAAATAGCACTCCGTACGGTCATGTGAACTAACATTACCGATTTAACATCATCTTTACACCTCAGCATTGTTTCACCCCTACAAAGCTAACCCCTACAAGTCAACAACCAGTATCTCATATGTGCCACTACGCTTCCCAAAGCAACCATAAGCCCATCCGCGCTGCCACTCAAAGGAAAAAACAACTATGTTGGGTCACCCAGCTTCTGACCCAGTATGACCTCAGACCCAACATAGGGTGGAGACTTCCATTTCACGTCTATAGACGCGTCTAAGTCTTAGACGCGTCTAAGTCTTAGACGCGTCTAACTTGCAGCTAACTTTTGACGCGTCTAGCTTGAAAGTATCCGTTTAACAGTTAGACGCCAACTTGGACGTCTGCTCAGTTAGACGCTAGTTGGACGCCAGTGGAAGTCTCCACCCATAGTGATTTTTGCCTTTGTACGTCAGCACAGTTCTACCGATTCGGAAAACTACACCCCTCCCCACACCCACAACATTTACCCTTGTGTGGCATCGCCGGAGTCAGTTCCACCAACGGCATCTCTTCCAATCCTCCAGTCTTCAGCGCGGACGCTCCGACCGATTCAGCCGGCAGCACAGCCCACAGAGGGGTCTCGGCGGCGTGTTTGGCACAGAGACCGATCGCCTTACAGATGCTGTGAGCACGCATCTCGTTTACAAGGAAGTCGTAAATGATGACATAGTATTCGTCGACGAGCTGGGTGCACTGTGGAGAAAAGGGGGGGGGGGGTTAGAGTTAGGTAGTTGTGAGGCGAGTCACTAGCTTTTTGATAAAACATGGTACAGTCTCTGTTACATGATAAAACATGGAACAGAGACACACACATGATGCCACGCAGCTCAACATGGCATACAAGTCTATGTTGAATTAAATCAGCGTTCTTCGTCACAACATTCGGCCGACATCGCAAATTTCCACGTCTATGCCTTCGCCTTTCCCATGTTTTGGTCTTTACCCAGCCTAAACATTTTACACCCAGGCTTAACCCTATTCCTGGCGGGCTCCGCCGGGACAAGAAACTGGCGGGGGGGGGGCCGATTCGCCCCCCCCCCCCTGAGATCTCGAGAACGAAGCAAGATAGCGACAAGCGGTAAACGGCATCGGATACGCACGGTCAAGATCTACAATTTTTACAGAGGTCTTTTTCAGGTCAGGTCAAAGATGACGTCACAGGGGTCGAAAAAGTCAAAATGGCGGCGCTAGATATGGAGAGTTTTTCTCGAATAACTTTCGAATTAGTCAAGATAGGAACAAACTAAGGGCAGCATCGTGATCCTCTCGTCAATCCGCATCGAATGATATATATGTTGACCTCGAAAGGTCAAGGTCAAAGGTTGACCTCAGGTCACGTGACCTCGAGGTCATCATGTATATCATTCGATGCGTCTTGACGAGCTGAACACAATGAGACCATCCACGCGTCTGTATCTTGTTCCTGTACGGAGTTATTGGCCAAAAACCTTTGGTGACCTTTGATGACGTCACATGACCTCACAGCTGCCCAACAGCAAAACAGACCTCAAGGTAGTGAAGGTTGATCGTATATGAAGTCATGTATGTTATATGGGGCCATTCTGACCCGTTTTAGTGGTAAAAACAGGGAGTTGATTTTTCCCACATTGACTTATAATGGGGAGGTCGCGAAACTGACCTGACCTTAGGTCACCGATATCAAAATTCCGAGATATACAAATTGCACATACTGGTACCCTAACTAAAACCTGAAGAGAAGAAATTGATCGGTCAAAAACTCTAGCTCTGGCGTGATTGCAAACTTTTCTGAGGTAAGGTCACCAAACCGCCTCTGGTGACCTGACCTGAGGTCAGATCAACTCAAAATTTTCAGACATGTTGCGTAGAAGCCTTTTAGGAAAAGTCAGAAAATTTGAGCTTCCTAGCTCAACGCGTTTGGGAGAAATAACCAAAAAACCTCAGGGGGGGGGGGCTCCTGAGGCCCCCCCCCCCCCCCGCCAGGAATAGGGTTAAGCCTTTCACAAAAGCTAAAGCCTGGGTAAAGCTAAAACCCAAAGCTTAACCTAAAGCCCGAGTACTCACAACTCTCTAAGTTTAAGCAGCCTCACAATAGTCACTTTAAGCAAGACCCCTCAGCCCTTATCGCGGGCGCCCTCAGGCCTCAGCAGCCAACACCCTAAAGGCTGAAACAGACTCTTTCCGCGTTCATGAAATCGCATGCGAGAGCCTATTCAAATACATTATAATTCTTCCCGCATCAATCGCATCCGGGAGGTGCGTGCGATTGATGCGAGCGTGCTTCCATGTATTTGAATAGGCTCTCGCATGCGATTTCCTGACTGCGGAAAGAGTCTGTTTCAGGCGTAACCCGTTACCTTTGGCGCCCAGGCCTTGGTCTTGCTGCAGATGCCGTCCAGGATCTCCTTGAACTCCTCTTTGGTGGTGTTAGCCACCAGGATATCTCTCCAGTGTTTGACAATGTGGATACAGAGATCGCAGTCCACTGCAGGGCCCGACACGGACTGCAGCTGCAGAGGCTGTGAAGGTAGGTTACGTTACGTCAGTGAGCACATCATCATCATGCATTGTGAACAAAACAAGCATCAAACAAGATATGCAGGGCGGTGCAAAAGCACTCAGTGCTCATCCCAGCAGCAGTTTTGTAATGGTTGTCAGCTACAAAGGTTGTGTAAAAGGGGACTTGGGCCGAAACAGGTAAGGTTACATCAAAACACGTCTCAAAAACTGATAAAAAGATAATAAATGTAGTTTGTATTTTGACGAAGTTTCGGTAGAAAATTATAAATTAACTTTGAAAACTTTGATTGGAAATTGTTCTCAGCCTCACAAACTTCATCGTCTTAGCTTGTTTCTTCGTTTGTATTATCTCATACCCCACCCTCTTTAGCTCTTTCTCTCCCTGTCCCTCATCCCCTCCCCTCCCCTCTCCTCCTCCCTCTCCCTCTCACTCCCTCCCTCCCAACTCACCGCCTCATCGAAGAGCCCCGGACACGCGTTGCCCAGCAGGCACACTCCCTTGGAGTCAATCAGCTGAATCCATTCAAAGATGGGCTGAATATGGGTGGCAAGGTCACCGGCACAGGCGTCACTGTAGGAGCCGAAATCGCGGCAGACCTGGGAGAGGGGGGCGAGGGGGTTCTTGTACAACATGAAGCGTATACTGCATAACTATGGTATTGCAAAGTGGGTAACAAATACATAATGCATGGTACATGGTGCGGACGCATGGGACAATACAACGCACATGCTTAGCTATCTATGCATATAACAACATCCACATACATACTGGCTTTTCTGTTAGATGAATAGGAATTTAAGACTGAAAAGTGAACTACTGTGGTAAGGATACGGGCCAGTATATACGAACCAGACTCAATTTCAGACAATCACTACACAATACAAAAAGAGTCAAACAAATAGCGCATAAGTACGTCTTGAACACATTCATAGTACATAGAAAGTAGCGCTCATCATACACAATCCATAACTGCAAAATGTTTCACCCACATGTAACACAACACAAATACAAGCGCAGAAACACAGACATACCGGTAGCAGGCGATCGAGCAGCTCCTGCTGCCCTCCAGCGGTGACCGTGTGCTTCAGAGTTTCCATTTTCGACTGACAGGTGGCGCACGTGTCGGGCGACTTGGGAGCCACCTGGTGGTGACCAATATAATGTCAGTTAGGCGAATACAGGCGGTAGGGTTGTGAGAGTTGGCTGATTATGGTTTATTTTCATGTTGAATACGAGATCAACTGTGACGAGTTGTACGTCATTTAATACGTCGTTCGTCATCAAACTGTTGTAAAAATGACGAACAACGTCAATGACGGATGTTAACAGACCATATAAAAATATAAAAATGGATGTAAACAAACTAAGGAGCAACATAAAAAGGATCTAAAAAGGTTCTTACAAAGAAACCTCAGGTCGGCGACAGATAACGAATGGATAGTTGACATAAATAATGTGGACTCAGTCGGAGACAAACAGTCGGTTTTTCATTCCTAAAAATGGACGGACACCATGCCTTGGAGCCTAAACAGACTGCGCTTGACAACGAATGAAATATAAAACACACACATAGAAACAGTAGTCAGCTGCACAGTGCACATAACTTGCACAAAGAACCAAAAACAACGGAATTGAACTGAGTTTTTGCGAAAAAATGTTTATATTAGAAACGTAAAACAATATCGTGAAGAAACACAGAAGACCAATAGCAGACCAATCCCATGGAAACATTGGTAGATGATATTATATCATGGATTCATGTCTAAATAGCGATTAGCGAGAGGAGATGATTTCGTTTATGTTAAAATATGGACGGCAAACAAAGACATGTTAACAGCCTGCAGCCGACTCCAATGGAATTCCACTATAATACGGGCTAAGAAACAGTGCGATGATGGCAGATAACCTAAGTCCCAGAATATCAGCAAAGAAAGGACGCAAAAACTGTCACAAACAGTGAAGCTGTCCCTGGTGTGTTGATATGTGAGAATCTGTGTTTTGTGCGGATTGTTCTGACCAGATACATTCCCACCATCCATTGTCCATAAAAATGGTGTCGCGTTGCATCGCCCGTGTTATATCTTCATACCAGGCTTCACTTGACTGGGTACAAAGTTGAAGCTGGTTGCCATGAACCAAACACCAGCGGTGTCAAAACTATGCATCATCACCCCTCCCCCTCGTCCCCCAACCCTGCCCAGATCACATGACCAGAATGGTAGTCATCCGTACCCCAAGCACTCCCCTCAACATAACATCATCCACCATCCAGAGGGCCGGGGGCATTCCACCACGGCGCAGGCCAGACTCTGCGATCCCGTGACGTCACACAGTGTCGACCAATCACAGACGCCGTCGCAGACAGTCGCACAAAGACAGTGCAGCTCCACAGTGGAGCTACGGTTCGCTAAGCACGGACAAAGAGTCCCCTCCCAAGACGCTGGGGTTTGATTGTATAATGGGAGGCATTAGAGTGAACCCATAAAAAAAAAAAATACGAGGAAGGGGTTTTAAAATGGCGATTATTTTCAAGTATTATTTCCTCTATACGACCAGCCTATGAGAGGCGAAGCAGTAAAGAGAGGGTGAAACGAATTGAAGCGAATTGGCTCTAGTGGTGTCAATTGGACTAAATTGGCAAGGCCGGCCCAGAACAACAGCGAGAATATATATTCCCGACCGGGGCTGGGAAAATGCGTTTTATTCACCGAGGTTTTTGTGCGGAGGACCGAGTGCCGGTAGGCACGAGGTCCGTAGCCAAAAACCGAGGTGAATAAAACCAAGATACCTATCATCATCATCATCATCAATTTATTATGCGTCTTTTTCAGACAATACACATACACATTTCACTTTCCAATAAACACACCAGCAGTACAGATACTGCATGTAGGACGATGAACACAACACTAAAACGCAATTGCAAAGCACATTAACAAGTCAGCACATTTGGGAAAAAACCCTATGAGCACAGAAGCCTCACGAGACGACGGGACATCACTGTCTGGCTGGAATTTAAAAGGAATCTGAGCGAATCTACTACACCGTCGCTGTCGATCGCGCTGCCTATGAAGCTATGGTCCACATGACCCCTCACAGCATCAAGCACGTTTTGAAAAGAACAGTTAAACAGTTTGTATGCCAGGTCCAGAAATGTTCCGTGCAATTGTCTAGGCTCGGTAGCTAAAACAGCCAGCTCTCGTAGCATAATGTGTTTCAGTCGGTGTTGGTGGCTTCGGAATATACCCGATAAGGCTAGCAGCACCGCTCGTCTGAGCCGTTCATGTATTCTCGGGATACCTAAAGCTACAAGCAAAGCAGAATGATGAGCGTATTTAGATAATCCGAGGGCAGCTTTTATGCACCGAGATTGCAGGCCATCCAGATCGTCAACATCACACGAGCGAAGGGGGACTGTTTGACATCCGAAAGTTAGGGCAGGGATGACCACAGTTTTCCAAAGAAAGACTTTATCTGAAGGCGACAGGCAGTCACTGAGCATTCCAGCAGGAGTCAGTCCGTAGAATGCTCCACGAGCCCGACTAACACGGTGCTGTACATGAAGTGACCCGGCTAGATCCGCTGACAATGTGACACCTAGATGTTCGGTCACTGCTCGTACAGCAAGCTGCTGACCAGATAGGTGCCAGACGGGGAGCGCAGACAAAAGTTCAGCACCAAATACAATACAGTGACTTTTGGTTTTTATCGGATCTACATGAACGAATTCAAGCCTCCAAAACCCTGCGAATTGATCAACTATTTCCAAAAGTTTACTTAGGTTTCCCGCATTGGTAGAGAGCAGCATCAAATCATCTGCGTAGCACACGGCAGGAACATGGTAGCCAAACATGAAGGACCCGCACAAGCTAACATCAAGTAGACTTAAGAGAGGCTGAAAGAAAACATTTGCAAACGCTGGCGATAAAATGGCCCCCTGTCTCGTTCCTCGCTTGATGTCAAAACAACTCGACATATGGTCAGCATAAGTTACGAAAGCTTTTAGGCGTCTATACCACACTGTGACCAAATGCCAGGACCGGGGGCTCAGGAACTTCTCTAGGCGAAAAAGTAGACCATCATGCCAAATTTTATCGAAACATTTCCTCGCAAATACATTCTATACATTCTATTAATAATACATTCTATTAATAATACATATACATTCTATTAATAATACATTCTCAAAAAATACATTCTATCAATTTCATCATGAAACTTATATAATTTAATTAAAAAACTTGAAATCCTTTGAGGGCTTGTCCCAACCCCTGCTATACCTTTGGTCACGTGACTTCCATGATAAACTTTGCTATAAGAAACAGGTAGGTCCGATGTTTTGAGTAAAGCCCACGTAAAGCCCTGGTGACGTCACTGACATTTCTTATATGGAGAATTTCGCCCATAAGAAAAATATTTTACATACGAAAATTTGTATTTCATTCGGAAAAAATACATTCTATCAATTTCATCATGAAACTTATATAATTTAATTAAAAAACTTGAAATCCTTTGAGGGCTTGTCCCAACCCCTGCTATACCTTTGGTCACGTGACTTCCATGATAAACTTTGCGTTTTGCAATGTTATGACTTAAACAGAAGCAATAAATGTTACAAGCGTATCATTTATGATGTTTTAGGCAGCAATCGTGTAATAACATCCTTGAATTATATACATTCTGCTTAAAAGAGGTCACGTGATGCTACCAGATTGTGCTCGGACAGCATCTTCTTAAACTTCGATTTTGAGTACTTTTTACCTTCATTGAGTCCTAATAACGGACGTTTTTAGTTATAAAATGAAGCAATGAATCTATTGAGGGCAAAATTTAATCATTTTTGCACTTTCAAGCTGGGCTATCCTGGCATGAACTTCGGCCGGTTTGTGTGTGAAGCCTATGGTGAAGGGAAAACTTCACGCCCGGCTGACGTCACAGACCTCGGCTACCAAATCGTGTCCGGTGGGGGTCGAATAAAACCATGCATTTTCACAGCCCAAGGTTGGGAAGAGATTTACCACATGCCGTACCGGCGCAACAGTTAGTATCATATTCATTTGATATCATATATTATATTCTTAATATTGTGCTAATATTATATTAATACTACGTTCATGTTTATAGTCACCGTGATTATTTTTTTGTGTTTTTCATTATTGGGCTGCGTTGAGTATGAAAGATGAAATTCCCTACTTCCCCCTTATTTAGGGTTTAAAAAGCTGAGGATGAAGATGGTGAAGAGCTAGAAGTTAGAATAAAGATATGGAGTCCAGCAGGAGCGAGGAAACCGTAAACTGAAAATTGGGTGAAACGCTGAATCAAACGCGTCTTGGATGCCAGCTGGAACAATAAGTTAAAACAAAGAAGTATATGTAGTCCAGCAGGATTGAGAAAACCGTGAGGAAAACTGAAAATTGGATGAAACTCTGAATCAAACACGTCTTGGAGCCCAGCTGGAACAATATCAAATGTTTCAATGCAGCACGTTAAGATGCTTCGCGCATTTAAATTGTTCGTTTTTTGCGTGCATATGTAGTAATAATGACTATTCTGACCATGTTCTGCAGCAATATTCAATAAATACATTGGCATTGAAACGATAACCCTGTTTAGTTGAATTACGTTGACAGCAAAAGTAAGTAAACACGCAGCCACTGTTGCTGTTGCTGTTAGTGAACACACAATCCGTAAATATCTTCTTTGGATTTGGTTCTTCCGCTCAGAATATTCAGTAAAACTTTGTCTGGGAAAATCAAAAAGCCCTAGGGCCGAATCGTTTCCCAAATACCTTCAACATTAGCCGAGGCGGGCCGAAGCCATTTCCCAAATGCACGTGCTAATGTTAAAGGGATATCTCGGCATGTGGTAAAAAGGAAACTAGACGCAAAACAAACGTAATGAGAATGACAAACTATTATACGCGGTACATCCGTTTGAGCCGAGTTCAGACATCGCAGATGATTGAACTACCCGAATGGATATTAGTTTTATTGGTGGGAATCGTGAAAACGAAACAATATTGTTTTTTCGCGAATGAATATATGTCGAAAACGCAGCCAACAAGATGTTACAGAAAGCAGTAACCATTGAAGCAAGCGTGAATCCTTGCCGCTCATAAATCTGAGTTTTGCCGGTCACTGTGATATGGTACATCCATATATGTAAGGGCTACAGATTGACCACCCTAAATGATAATAAACTGATAAGTGATATCTATCACCCAACACTGATAAGAATTGATATCGAACTTATCATACCAACCGTACGAACTGATATACAATCAGCTACCGCTCACAATCAGAGTTTATAGTTTGTAGCAACATAGTTTCGCGTAGGATCATGCCAAGCGCAAAATATCAGACACCGGTGTAGGAAGCTGGAAAGGTCTGTCTATTCCCACGAAAGCAGTGTATATTGTGTATAACATACGCATATATTCAGCGTATCTTTTCTACACCTTTTTACGGCCAAATATACACGAAATGCACATAGGTCAGTAAAAAGTGCAACCGATTTCGACAGTTCGCCATAGACAGACTTTGCCGTACTGTCGAAATCGCCCGCACTATTACTGAAATGTGTGCACTGCCGCCTAAATTGTGCGTAAAAAGGTGTATACGGGTAAGTCTTCTACATCTCCACTCGATTTGCATCTGTTATATGACAGCAAATGCGACACATGTTTATACGTATCAAGCACCGTTCCAGTATTTTCCAGTAATATCGTTGGGGCATCATCTATCGAGTAGCTCCTTCATCAGCGGTGCACCCGTGGCCCAGACGAATTTAGGTACATTCAAATACCGTAATATGTTGACCCAGAGTAACTTTTACCGTTTTCAACGTAAATATCTACCTCTGCATGTGTTTCACCGCCAATTCATATGGGTGTGAACTAAAAACTTTTATTTCTAATGTAGCACCGGTACATAGCGTATTCCTTTATTCGTCTGGGCATTATAAAAAAGTATTCACACTGATAAGTGGTGTTGAACTGGCGTAATTCTCACCTTTTTATTGTCGCGTTCCTCCAGCATTTTGTCGATCCGAGCAGAGTTGCACAGGCCGGCAGTCTGGCAAACAACCTGCGGAACGAAAAGAATAGATAGACGTGAGAGGGAGAACGTCAGAAGTTGTGGAGACGTACGCCCGTGATCGGTATGTGGCATGGCTTAAATGAAGACAAGTTACGGATACATCCTAAAATCAAGCATCGTAAAGGCGTATTATAGGCGCAAACACGTAATAAGAGCCTATGTGGAATATCAAATGGCAAGCTAAAACATTGTGTAGCCGTGATACGATTTTAAGACATTAAGACGACAAAACCAAACTTAATTTCAGCCAAATGTCAATCTATTCAAACCCAGGGACACATTTCATCATGCTTTACTCGTATCATCATAACTTCGAAAACTCATCACTCGCCTAACTTCACTCACTCACTCTACATTTACCCGAGTTACATATCAGTATCGAGAAGGTAAATAATATTTGCATGCATATTTGTGCTTTGAGTTTGCATCGTTATTCATTTGCGATACGTCTTCACTTTGCTCGTGCATCTACATAAAGTACATCAAACCCCAATCCCGCACTGTGATAAAACCCGTGACTAACCCCCCCTCCTTCCTATACCCTGGTGTCAGTCTTTCAACACATGACTCACATGGTAAAACGTGACCGTGGCAAAGGCACGTGACATACGTGGCCTTTGTCCCACACGTGCGCATATCGTGCTGGAAGTTAGTGTGCACGATTGAAACCAATGCCGAGCCTTTGCAACCTCAACGGTGCACCATATAGCCGTGGCTTTACGGTAGTAAGGTCACATGGTTCGTTCGAGCACTCAGTTTCAATGAGCTTTTGTGTTGGGTTGAGTCACAGGTCGAAGCGAGAAACGAGTGTCTTTCTTTCAATATTTGGCTTGTTTCTGGTTTTACCTTAGCAATAATATCTAACGGTGAGCATGTCAGGCCTGCGTATGAAATATCTGTGCGAAAATGATACACAAGTACAGTGAACGATATATCACCATACCCACAGAACCTGATTCCATGCCAAAAGCAACTCCCTTGTATGCCATCTCTATAATACCCACACAGCTATACACTATACAGCGCATAGCGCAGTCAGCTGCACCAAAGGATGCTCAAGCTGATAGTCACTCGCTGGACGTGACTACTGACTAGCTCCAGCATTCAAAACATCCTGTTATTGTCATCGTCGGGGCGTCCTGACATCTCTACACTAGCTGCGGTCAGCAGAGATCATAAACACCAGTATAACGCCTTTTGTGGCGACTAACGGAGCGAGCGAGAGGGTGGGCCTTGCACGTGCGAAATTGCGAGGGGGTACCTCCAACTGACTTGTGCACGGCACCTTACTAACCGGTCTCTAGCGATGTGCCAAATTTGAGCACAATCGGCCCAGCCGTTCTCGAGATCTGGAAGCGGCACCCTGCACGTGCGCACGTGCAAAATGGGTCCCAACTGACTTGTACACGGCACCCTACTAACTGCTCCGTAACCGTGTACCAAATTTGAGCGCAATCGGTCCAGCCGTTCTCGAGATCTGGAAACGACCCCTGCACGTGCGCACGTGCAGCAGCACCCCAACTCTGGCACATGGATATGCATTGCCTAGTGGGTGCCTACCTACATGCCAACTCTCAGCGCAATCGGCCCAGTAGTTACCGAGATATTGCAACAATTACAAAAGTGACACCTCTTGGTTTTGCACGTGGCACGTGCATAAGGGGTCACCCACATGCATCGGGAATAGTGCAATACTTGGTAGAAGGAATGAAGCTACCCTACAAAAATTACCGCATGTAAATCGGTCAAGTGGTTGCTGAGATATAAGCCTCGCAAAAGCGTGACCACGGCCGGCCGGCCGGCCGGCCGGCCGGCCGCTCATACTCAGAAATTTCCGTTAATCTAAGGAAAGACTACGCTCGCTTCGCTCGCTCCGTAATAACCAGCGACTGAGCTCAACTAGGGGTTATGTTGGGAAAACCCGTGATTCCCCCGGGACGGAAAGTCCTAACTGACTTTAATGTGTTGTGGCTAGCGTGGATTGTAATGTAGCCCCCCCCCCCCCCAGCGTCGAAATGTTACTTTTCTTTCAATAACAGCGGTTTTCTATTGGTAGGTGTTTAACTCTGCACTTTCCCGGGGCAATCGCCAAGCAAATACAACGTGACGTTTTAGTTTGTATGCCTGTGCTACAACGCGTCTACAATAAATCCATGATAAGTATGTATATCAAAGCTTTGTGTTGGACTTTACCACACTCAACTGCAACCCGTACCTACCACAAAGGGCGATGGCGGTAGGGGCAGGGTAGGTGGGGGTGCAGGGGGGGGGGTACGCGGGTCTGGACAGTGTCAGTGGTTGGTTCAGTCACCCGAGTGCTCCAACACGTAAACATCCCATCCCCTACCCACTCTTCCCCGCCCCCAGCGACTAGGGGGGAAGGAGAGAGGCATAGCATGAAGTGATTAATTACCACATGAAAGAACTGGTTGAATGTTACTTTCGCCCTTGGAAAGGAATACCACAAGTGTATGCTTTGATATGCCAATGAGTCGTGAGTGCTAGTTCCTGCGTCTGCATCTTGTAGAAAAGGAATATGTAAATTTTGCTACATATTTTACATGCATGCACGCTGATTTGCATCGTATGTAAGGACTTTGAAAGCTTGTATATCAGTTATTTTTTAGCGAAATGTGTACCTCTAGATACTTACTTATATAACATATATGCATAATTGCATAATGCAAATCATTTGCTCAGTATGTCCGTTCATTTGTGTTACAGCTTTGCAGCACGTCAACGCGACGCGAAAAAAAAAGATGTTTTCGTTAACCTATTTCTTGTAAAATAAACTAATCCTTGTACTTATCTAACCCCACTGCAAATAAACAAAGAACATCACAATACTACAAAGTTGGCTTTTCCACATCGTGCTTCCTCTCCCAGCACATTTTTCCAGCATGCCACTGCTTTCGTAACATCGCACGGACATCTGGCTACATTTCAAACAAATCTCCAGATGTATAAACAATCTGAGACGATCCACACATTCAAACACCGCAAAAAGCCGGCAGAAAGACTAACCGCGACAAGACATTCGGCACTGGGCAGCATAAGAAAAGGGCATGGGATGAGATTCATCCCCACAGTCTGAGCATGAATTGTAGAGTGCCTTAGCGAGACGCATACATTGCGTATTTCTTTTTGGGTTTCAGTTGGATTTACCGTGATTCCTATGGGTTTCATGACACAGTCTTTTTTCTTTATTTGATGTTGGTTTCCAAAAGATTCTGTGGATCCCGTTTGTAGTTTTATTTGTCAGCTCCTTATGGATTTTGTCGGACTCCCGCATGTAAACTCAACTGTCAACACGTGTGCCTGTTACACGAGTTCATATTGGTATGAGCCCCGTGTTGCCTGTTACTCAGCGTCTCTCTTGTGGGTTCCCTTAAATGAAAACCCCTCAGGTTCTCATCTGTCTCTCTGAAAATCTCCTGAGAACCCCCGTGGTTCTCACTTAAGTGTTAATCTGTGAAAATGCCTAGGATTCTCATCTGTCTCCCTAAATATTTCCTGAGAACGCCTGAGGTTCTCACTTCAGTGTTCATCTGTGAGAAACCCTAAGATTCTCATCTATCTCCCTAAATATTTTCTGAGAACCCCTATGGTTCTCACTTCAGTGTTCATCTGTGAGAACCCTTTAAGTTCTCATCTATCTCCCTAAATATTTCCTGGGAACGCCTGAGGTTCTGACTTCACTGTTCAGCCGTGAGAACCCTAAGATTCCCATCTGTCTCCCTAAATATTTCCTAAGAACGCCTGAAGTTCTCACCTGTGGATTCATCTGTGAGCTGAGCATCTCCGTCAACTCTGGGATGAAGTCATCCACCAGTTTGTCACATTCTTCAGAGATAATGTGCAGAGGAATCAGGTTACAGGAGCCCTCCAGCACCTCTTTCAGCTCCTCCTGAAACGAGAGGGGAGGGAGACGGGTCAGGTCAGGTCAGGTCGAATATAGTGACACCAGTCGGTACAAATGAATAAGTAGCGGCATAGGTCGGGTCGTCTCTTACAATATCATAGGAGACAGAATGAGGTCAGCTCGGTCTGAAACAAGAAGAGAGTGAAAGAAAATGAGATAGGAGAGGGAGAGAGGGGAAAGGGAAATATAGAGATGAAAGGGAAGAGAGGAAGAGAGAGAGAGAGAGAGAGAGAGAGAGAGAGAGAGAGAGAGAGAGAGAGACAGAGACAGAGACAGAGGCAGAGGCAGAGGCAGAGGCAGAGGCAGAGGCAGAGGCAGAGGCAGAGGCAGAGACAGAGACAGAGACAGAGACAGAGACAGAGACAGAGACAGAGACAGACAGAGACAGACAGAGACAGACAGAGACAGAGACAGAGACAGAGACAGAGACAGAGACAGAGACAGAGACAGAGACAGAGACAGAGACAGAGACAGAGACAGAGACAGAGACAGAGACAGAGACAGAGACAGAGACAGAGACAGAGACAGAGACAGAGACAGAGAGAGAGAGAGAGAGAGAGAGAGAGAGAGAGAGAGAGAGAGAGAGAGAGAGAGAGAGAGAGAGAGAGAGAGAGAGAGAGAGAGAGACAGAGACAGAGACAGAGAGAAGGGAAGTTTCAGATCAGGTCAAGTTAGGCGGGTTCAATGCATCAGCAAAGGGTCAGTTCGCGTCCAATACAACAGCAAGGGTAAGGTCAGTTTGGTTTCAATATACCAGCTAGGGTTAGGTCAAATCAAAATTGTGTTTAATTTCGTCTTCATTTGATACCCATTAGTCAAATGCTTTTCATACCAGCACATCCTGTCGGTGACAAACGAAGCGCCAGACACCGTCATCCGACAAAAACTCCTGACGGTCATAAAACTGGCATCGTGCTCTGACAAGAGCAGATAAAAACTCCCCCACTTCCGAGAAAGCCAACACGACTCTTGTCAGAAAAACAGTTGGGAACCATGCCTTGTTCACGTGCCAAGCCCGGTAGGCGAGTACCAGTGTCTAGTAGCTTAGCTGGGTTACAGAGAACCCTGTTCATGGATGAGAACAGAGCATTAAAAGCGATGAGACGATCTTCTGATGCGAAACAGCAATGGTTCCGCTTTGGTAACTGCATTCTCTACTAGCACAATTATTTTGTCTACATAACAACGATGAGTAAAATCGTAATACAAAGTATTCCAATAAAGCATAGGCCATAGCAAGTAAAAGTATACAAGTTAGGTACTCAAAATATGAACGCAAAAAAAACATGCACATCAATAAAAGGCGTCAAATAATGCTCGAGTCATGCGAGACCATAGCGGTCGATTCAGTCATGATCTTCTTCCGCTCCAACTGCCTCGAGCACCCCGGCATCACCAGAACCCCTCCCCACCCCAGGCCCTCTCCTCCCCTCCCCGCGGCTTCCGCCCCGGGCGACGTCAGTGTCAAGGTCACCTTGAACACGGTCAGCTGACTGCGCCTGACTTGGTCATGTCTGGCTTCTGCCTCTGTCGGTCGGCTGGGGTGGTGGGGGAGGGGGAGGGGGAGGGAGATAGAGAGAGAGAGAGAGAGAGAGAGAGAGAGAGAGAGAGAGAGAGAGAGAGAGAGAGAGAGAGAGAGAAAAAAAAAACGGCACCCAAGGCGGGTTTTCAAGACATAGAGAGTCTACCTGCTGAAGGCAACGAATCGGACCTTGGATTGAAGGAGAGAGCCAACGAAGCGAAAAGGGATCGAGAGCGAGTTGGCGTTGGGAAGAGTGGCAACTGGGAGAAGGCAGTGAGTGAGGGAAATAGCGCAGAGCACAGCCGCAGTCGATCTTCCGATTGTCACGGTCAATTTGCTTGTATGAATTTTCATGTCTAGGAGAAGTGTTGAACTACATCATACAAATTAGCAAATATGCATAAATTGAATGTAAATATCTCATATTTGTTGCCTCATGTCTAAATGCTGAAACAAAAACACGTCAAAGTAAAGCGATGTTCCACAAAAATTATACGATAATTCTGCACGCAAGCATTCATAATAATTAAACCAGTTTGATTTTGCATCCATTGTAATGTTTGCATTCCTCCCTCTACACATACAGGGTGATTTTTTTTACTTGTTAAAAAGTAATGAGGTTTAGTGGCGTTTAAATGCAAATATATATCGTAAAATTATATACCAGCATGACGAGCATTCTGGGACATTTTGATTTCATGCATACACGATGTGAAGGAACGTCCATCGTGTATTTTACTTGTGCTTGAAGTTACCCTCTCTCTCACCAACACGAATCAGCCCGCTTGAGCACGTGTTGAACAGCACCATGGCTTCCCAGACTCATTAGGCGGACTGAAAAGGCTCCTATCACCCATTTTCAGCACTGCTAGATATTTCCAATGTTTTCTTGTTATATCTGCCATACCTGGGTCCAAAAACTAGAAGTCTAGAAAGGGCAGGTCGAGGATTTTGCTACTGGCAGCCCTGGTGGTGTCTGATTCGCTGTTTTTGTTTCTCCCTGAAAACTGATTCTTCAGAGGCTGCACATACGCCAGATTGACCGTTTGAAGGTTATTTATGACTACAAGCCTGTTCGTGCATTATTTAACGTCTTTCTGAGGTATCTCCTTGATGATCGTATGCTTCGAACTGCATCAATGCTTCAAAATCATCGTTTTGTGTCGTTCCTTACTGAACGGCGGTGGACCATGCGTGCCCGATTGGTGGGACATTTTCAGGCTCCATTGGGGCCGAGGCCTTCGGTTAAAAGGGACAAATCATGACACCATACAAAATGTCCCAGATTTATCTATCACGTGCATTGCTTTTTTGCACAAGATTTTTCGATTTAGGGACCACCATTGACGTTTACTTTTTAACAGTTAAAAAAAATCACCCTGTATTCGACCGCCTTGGTTCATGACTCAAACCACCAACAACAAAGACACCCAGCCGCAGTCATAGCCAGTTACCGCAGGCAGCCACTTGGGTTAGTTCCTGGGGAGGGGTAGAACTAACCACACAGGAAGCCCTGAATCACGTCCCAGGCCTATCACCCCCCCCCCCCCCTCCCCGGTGGTCACGGACGGATGAGGCGGGGGGGGGGGTGGAGGGTGACGTGGCCTCACAGCAGTCGGCAGGGCCGCGGCGCAGTTGGTACTAGAGATGCAAAATAGGTGGGTTGGAGGGCGTGCAATCTGCTCTCGTGGTCATTTGGGTTCGTGGGGATGCCAAATGGAAGTTTTGCGACACGTTTAGAAGTGTTTTATCACGGACTATTTATGGTCCCGAATATTCATGTGTAAAGGTTAACACGGTGAAGTTTCCATTCGAGAATATAGCACAAACACAGCCTATCGAAGACAAACTTACGAGCCATTCCTGGCCCAGGTTAAGTTAGAACGTGACAACACACAACAACTACCGAGAAACTTATCCACGAATAACAATCCGAAAAGAAAACTTCTTTTAACTACTATCACCACACACGCAGCATTTGGTAAAACTTACTCCGGCGCATATCGTACTACGCTCATGACCGCGAATTGATAATACCCGCATGCGTGGCATTACACCCTAGGGTTATCGACCCTAAATGATAACAAACCCTATGGTAGCCTCTGGTGTCACGGATAGGTGTTCTAATTCAGTGTACCAAAATCATATTTTTGCTTGGGTGTCAGAGGGGAAAATTGCTGACCAAAAAAAAAAGATGAGAGTGAAAAATTGTCGGTCAGGTAAGGCCCAAAAAGAGTGGGGAAATGATTAAAAAAAACATTAATCTATCTACAATCGTGACAGATGTAATACAACCATTCCCGCAACTGCTCCTTCTCGGTGGAATTGGGAGTGGAAAATTGGGCTTGAAAACTGGAGGTGAGAGTGGAAAATGATTTGCATTTGGATGTCGTTTCCCACCCACATCTACAAATTTTGGGACACTGTGTTCTATCAACGGCATTTCGCTAGGTGGTGCGTAGATTATACGTGGGAGCAAGTACTGACTATTCAATATGCTACTCTGACCCCCACTATCATCGTTGTACTAGTTTAATCAAATGGCTGACATACTTAAAGGAATTGATCTGTGTCTTGCTACGAATTAACTAGTTCTTGCATCCTTCCACAACGTGACGCAAGAGATTTCCCCTTCACGACACTGTAAGCCCCCCCCCCCCACCCAAAAAAAAAATCATAATAATTTATAATAATTTATAATACTAGCCTCCCAAGAAGACTGCCTTCCCTTCATACCTTGAACCCCTCATTAATGATGACTAACCCTTCCCCTTCACTCAAGACACTGACCCTCCTGCTTGTCAAGAAAGGCACCTGGGTCTCATTAGCGCTCAGCCCTTCAAGACACCACCGTCTAACATGGCAGTCTTCAGCCCCCCCCCCCCCCGCCTGCCGCTTGTCACCACACTGAACTGAGTCTCATTACTGTTGAGCTATGCCCTTCAAGACACCAACGTAGCATCTGAGCAGTAATCGCCACGCACTTTGTATGTGGATCGCTCTTAAATGTAAATAAAATACAATACAATTACAACGTCTAACACTGGTAGCCTTCAAGAACCCCCCCCCCCCGTTCGTCACCACACTGACCTGAGTCTCATTACTGTTGAGCTGATCGCGGGCCTCCTTCACCATCTCCTTGCAGATGCCGCAGACGTCATCGTTGTCCTCCGGCAGGTCCAGGTGCTGCCAGACGTTGCTGATGCACCACGATGTCATCCCGCACTCGGATGATTTGCTAGAGGGATGAGACGGGAGGCGTTAGCAGAGATAGGGAGGTGTTAGCAGAGATAAGCGGGCGTTAGCAGATAGTCAGTGTAGGTCATAACCGAAGGTTTGTTGTCAAAACTTAAAATACTATTCGTTAGAATTGTGTTTTCTATTGAAAAAAAAAACAATCTGAGCTCCCTGACAATTTGGCAAAAGCTGCCTGAGATCATATGAGGGTCAGTATGTAGGTCAGTACGATACACCTATTGATATATAGACTGTGTATATTATATATATTGAAATATGTTGGGATGATTCACTGGAACATTGGGAGGTGTTAACAAGTACGTCTATTTCTCTTCCG
Source organism: Amphibalanus amphitrite (assembly GCF_019059575.1). Taxonomy (NCBI): domain Eukaryota; kingdom Metazoa; phylum Arthropoda; class Thecostraca; order Balanomorpha; family Balanidae; genus Amphibalanus; species Amphibalanus amphitrite. Next base: position 83,905 of record NW_024882899.1, read on the forward strand.
TACTAGGACGACTTGCTGGAGGTATGCGACGGGGGGAGGCGACGTTAACAGAGTTAAACGATTGTCAGCAGCAGCGCTGCGGAGTTGGAGTCGGTCGGAGTCGGGCGGGTCGACAGTACCGACCGGAGTCGGAGTCGATTTAGGAAACCAGAGTCGGAGTTGGAGTCGGCCGGAGTATACATTTCTACCCGGAGTCGGAGTCGGAGTTGGTTTTTGAAAGTCAGTCAGAGTCGGCGTCATCGAGGTAGAGGTCAGTAGAGGTAAAAAAAAACTAAAAATGACCAACAGGAGCTAGCAAAGCGCAATAAGTCAGCAGAGGTCAGCATGAAAATTCAAGGTCAGGAGAACCCGGTAGAAGTTAAAAAGTCAGGATAACCAGGCAGAGAATCAAGTACCTATCAACTGAGACTAGATCAGCAGGTATCCTTAGGTCAGTAGAGGTCATACAAAGGTCAACAGGAGACAAGAGTAGACACTACATAGACAGCCATCAGAGGTGGTCAGATAAACAGCTCACCTGACCACTACATAGACAGCCATCAGAGGTGGTCAGATATACAGCTCACCTGACGTGGTCACACCAGTACGACGGCCCGAACGTGCACCGCTTGGAGCCGAGCTGAGGCCGCAGACGGCCCGTCTCCCCATGGTGAACTATGGTGGGGCCGCACAGGGCCACTGAAAGGACGAGAACCGGTCAGAGCACACCATTGGACATTGGTTGACCTTTTGATGACATTGTTTTTTTCTAAAGAGGCACAAACAAGAGAAATGATACCTATCTCGCTCAGTTGCATATTTATGAATACTCATTTTACTCCATTCCCAACAAATATGTGTATCAGTATACATTTGATAATCATTCTAGACTCTTTCTTGTTAATAACAGCACTTTTTTCACATTTATTGAAGTTTAGTGGGGACATCTAAGCCATTTTTTCACACACATAACATTCAAAAATCCAACCCAACAAAAAATGGCACATGTGTAGATGAAGTACTGTTGGTAAATTGGTAAGTTGTAGGTTGGTACGTTTAGGTTGTAGGTTGTGTCTGTAGGTTCAAGGCTGTAATTCATTAGGTGAAGTTAGGTCAGGTTAGATGATGTTTTATCTTCACAGTACTTTGTCTATACATTTACCACAAAAGTTTAGGTGAGGTGTATGTTGAGGTTAACTCATTCTGGTTGGTTTAAAATATAGTCATAATCTTGGTTTCAAACATCAATGAAAATTGTTAAAACATTAACTATTTATCAGTGAGATTTGAGCAATAAGGAAATGATTGCAGGGATTGAGGAATATATTTTTGATGGTGATTTCCAATATCCATAAGTCTTCTTCATTTGAAAACAATGTTTATCTCAAAATAAATGTTGGCACTCATTGAGTTGCCAACTGTTACAGCCTGCAAACAGCTGATTTCCTCACAGAAATGCTCCCGGTACTGCTCTTCTCGTAAATTGGCTCTCCTGGAATCATCAAATCTCCTCCAATTTTTTAGATTTACTGCTGGAACATACCCATTAGCAATCAGTATCAAAATTCCCTTAATATCCTCAGGGAGACAAAACCTGATTTTATCCAGAAATTGAATTTTTGGGGTTTGGGGAAGTTTGCCCCTGCCCCATAGTGTCCATTTCTGGATTACTCATACAAAAAAAAAAAAATTGGAAATGTAACATATTTGAACAGTATTTCCAGATCCAGCTCCATTTGAGGCATTTGCCCACCCCTCACTCACACTCCCTCCACAGAGTGTTGTTGAGTTTTGAAATTCTCCTATCATATAAAAAGGTGCACAGAAGTCTCAATGAGAATGGAAAAATGTATTTGAAATGTGCAACCCTCCGTAGAGAATGTTTACATGCATACTGTTTACAAAATGGAAAAAGTTTTATGGAATGTGCACAAGGCCCCTATTTCACCGTCATGAAGATGCACGCCCTGCAGCGCGCTGGGAGCTACGGCATCAGCATGCCAGGGGCGTGTTGGAGTTCCATGGAAACATCAACAAACTCGGATGCTCGTAACTCTGAAGGGTCAAGCTGAATTTGTCTCAAACGCCACACCAATACAGCAGCGTGCTGCAGCACACCGCAGAGCACCGCGGTGACACACCACCCTGTAAAATCAAATCAACTATCCAGACCAGGATGCTAATGTTGAACAGCAGAACAGTGAATAATACAGAAAGCAGCACAAGACAGAGTAAAAAGAAACACTACGACATTTACAGCGACCATAAAGAGCATGAAATTGGCAAAAAAAAACATCACAAGTCAAACTGAAACAACAAGCAGTACCTAGTTTGCACACTTACCTCCCACCAAAGCAGCGAAAAACAGCGCCTTCAGCGCCATGGTCCTTCCGAAGATCTCCAAACCTCCACTAATCACAAATTTTCACGAAAGTACTATATAATTTAAATGTATTTTGCTTTGCGTATCGATACGTCTCTACACGCCGGCGTCACCTCACAAACTAAACAAAGCGGCACGGCCTTGAGACGAAAACGATTCACTCGTGCTTCACTTCACGTCTAAAAATCAGGGTTTGGGTATATTACATGTTGTCTGTAAACCCCCACTGAGAAAATGACGTCATAGGTTACCATTTCTTTTGAGAGACGTCAATACCTAACATACTTTCGACAAAGTTGGGGCTAGGCAAGCTGGCTCATGGCTGGTGCCCACATGACTGTGAGGGAAGGGGCATGGCATTTAGAGGCATGACGACTGCTTGGCTACTTTTTTGACCCGCGCCCCGTAGGTATGCTTATTGTTGGATTGGTTGGACCCACCCATAGGGATAGGCGGTGGAACGGGGAGGGCACCGGGGCATCGTGCCCCCCTTTGATTTGGCATTTCAACATTAGCCCTATGGGCGCTGCACTTGGAAAGAATGGAACCAAAAGTCGGCAGTGCCCCCCCCCCCCCCTCAATTGAAGGTGTTCCGCCGCTACTGGACGACCCGCCCTGCCTCCTGCAGGGAGGGGGAGCGTTTTGCTCCCCGCCATAAGTTCTCGGAAAGTTACAAGCTGATTTTTTTTTGTTTAGCCCACGCCATCCTGGGGGATTTGAACCCCCCCCCCCCCAGTGGTTTTTCGCGACGTTTTGGGCACACCTTATCATACATCAATTCTACACATATGGTGAAAATTTTAGACCAAGGTTATTCAAGGTCAGATCACTAGGTGAGTTCGTGACCTCACCAGTCACCTCATAAAAAGTTTCAATGTCTGTCATAGCTACACCGAGTGACCGATTGCTTTGAATGTTTCAGCGATTAACCCTCTCCCGCAAATGCCACTTTCCCATCCTAGAACGGAAATAGTGGGATGGTTGCCACCCTCCCCCCCCCCGCTCAATTTCGTTCCTGCTGGCGATAGAGCTTCGTGGTAAAGACCAACAGGCATCCAATTTTACCTCATTGTGTCATTCATTGACCTTCCAGGTCAGGTCAAAATTCAAATGCTGTTTTGGGTCATCGTTGGAATGTCGCGTGCGGTGCCCATCACATACCGATGACGCTGCCAAGCCAAGCTAGAACAGCTCTTTGTCACACTATCCGAGTCTCCGACTAAGTTTTTGCTGGTTGAGGTCATTTCAGGTCAAGTTAGGTCAAGGTCAATGATATGTGTTTGTATGTCTGTGGGTGTCTGTGTGTATACTGATGTATGCACCGATTGTTTATGTGTCCCTATTACATGAGATCATGAACTGAGAAAGTTTTTACCAAAAAATGTAGTCAAAGAAACTTCACGAAAAGTTAATTCAGCGCTGCCTGAAACGCAATGTTTTTAGATGACCGCTAGGTTGACCTTGACCCTGACCCTGACCTTTGTACATCGTCGAACAACGTGCCATGATAGGCGGGATGTAAGACTGGGCACTGGCAAAAAAGCCGATGATCAAGGTGTCAAAAGCTCACAAGACATACCTACAGCCAACGCAAGATGTATGGTATCCCGGTATTGGTCATTTGGGTCATCATGTCATGACATTTTTTTATAAATTTAGTCCGAACCTTTTGATGGGAAGGATTCACAAGGACAGAGCCACCGCTAAGCAAAGCTTGTTGCGATGACCCTGTCCTCTACCCTCCGATCGCGCAATTCCGATTCTATGGCAGAATTTAGAGTCCAAAGTTTAACGTGCGCACAAAGCCGCGCACGGCCGGTCCCCTCACTGACTTCGCCTGGCTACGGCCTGCCACCAACCGCAGCCATACCTGTCAAGAGGCCCATAAATGTCGAGCGCTCGTCGCGCTTCGAACCCGGACTGTCATAACCGGGAACGCGTGCTCTCACCACGCGGAGTCCAACGCTCTAACCAACTGAGCTACGGGACCGGCGAACATGACCTGAAGAAGGTCATATCTCCGAAACCAAAAACCACAGAAACTTGAAATTTTCAGTGGACGCTGAGAAAAGATAGAAAAGCAGCTACACGAAAAAATGCTTCTAGCTTTAAAAATGCTAAGTGCAGAGCAGAAAAAACTACCTGGAGGTGGCACCCCCCCCCCCCCGTGCGGTCGAGCGTTTTAATAAAAGTAATAACAGTAGGTAGGTATGTACAAAATGTACCTATGTCTCGTAATTTTGATGTCGGTGATTATAATTTCAGGTATTTGAACGTTGAGCTGAGCATTGTTAATAAGATTATTAGAAGGATGAATAACCTGTTGCTCATTTCTATCAGAAATAGAAAAAATAAACCAATATATATTCGGGCGTGGCTTGTTTTATTGTGATCTTGTACCACTGAAGAAGGGCCACGCCCGAATATTTATTGGTTTATTTTTTCTATTTCTGATAGAAATGAGCAACAGGTTATTCATCCTTCTAATAATCGGTAATTATATGATAATTGATATGGCGGTGATTATATGACTATTGATATTGGTGATTTTATGATTATTGATATCGGTGTTTGTATGATTATTGATATATCGGTGATTATATATAATTATTGATTTCGGTGATTATACGATTATTGATATCGGTGATTACATGATTATTTATATCGCACCATCATGGACCACTTGTCATGACATTACAAACGACAGATTCGAAACTAGAGCATGCGTCACCGAAATATGTTTATTGTTTCATTCGTTACATCACTCATACAACTCTGGCAGCAATGATTTTGTCATTATTTATGTGACAAATATATCCCACATCGTTACCACACGCCCCAACTCAAGCGTTAGACTCTAGCCCTCGCCGGACCTATTGGTTTTCTACATACGCGCCGGCCGAGGGGGGGGGGGGCGGGTACGACCCCCCCCTCGCCGTTTCGCCCCTGGTGGAGCTAGCGCGTCGCGGAAAAAACGAGCGTGTGCGCCGTTACGAGACGCAGAGATTGGTACCCGATTTTAAGGTCCTAGGTCAACCGGTGACCTCTGAGGTCAGGTCAAGTGCCCCAAGGTACGGTTCAGTTTTTGGTGGATAACTTCGCAAAAAACGGCCGCAGAGCGCCGATTTTGGCAGCATCGTGTTCGCCTCGCTCAGGCGCGTCGAATGATATACTTTTTGTCCGGGTCAGGTCAACTTGGGGTGTTGACCTCAGGTCAAGGTCAGGTCAGCACCCCCAGGTCACGAAGTTGGTCGAAAGAGGTCATGTCGCATATCATTCGATTCGGCAGGCCTTCCTGAGTCCAATAGTGGCTTTCCCGACTCGCTAGCTCAATTTGATCAAGAGTTATTGACGAAAAACTAATATGACCTTGATGACGTCATAAATGACGTCACGAAAGGTCAACATTGCAAAAGTGACGCATCTAACCTTGCAAGGAGTGCATCAAATCACGATTCTGTGTGCTTGAGATAGTTGGAGATCGTTCCCGGCGCCAGAATAGCAGTTTTCATTTTTCCCCATTGACTTATAATGGTGAGGTCACGAAAATGACCTGACCTCATATGACCTTTAGGAAAAATCCGAGATATACAAGTTGTGGGACTCATAATGGATACTAGATCCTGCAAGTTTCATTTCCCTGTGACATCTCCACTGGCAGTGAGGGCGTTGCGAAGTTGCGACATCTGAAGACCGTGCAGAGGTTCACTTATGACGTCATAGGTCAGTGACCTGACCTGACCCAAAAATGCGGTTGGTGTCAAAAGATCCGGCTTGGATCAAAGGTCAGGTATGCCAAGTTTCAGCTCTCTATCGCCAGCGTGTTCGGAGCTATCGCGAAAAAACCTATGGGGGGGGGCGGCACCCGCCCCCCCTCGGCCGGCGAGGGCTAGAGATTGTCGCAAAACTCCGAACGACAAAGATCTACCTACCTATGTACATAGATTATGTCTCTACCTCATTCAGACACACTGCATATGCTCACTCGTGCACCTACACACATATTTTATTGAACTAAGATTAGGTTTTATTCAACCGAACTCAAAAATATGTAACTAACCACTTGACCTTCACCAATACAACCTTCGACATGTCTATGTTATGTTCCTCAGCGCTACTGATGTAAAGCATTGCCGAAGCCCGAAAGTAGGAACATCTATACCTACATAAGCCAAAATAATTAGCTGACATGTATCAGCTGGAGAAGCGACGGTAGCGAAACGACGGAGGATATGTTTACTCCCTAAAGGCGTTAACATATCCCCTTAGGTGTACGGAGTATCCCCTCTGCCACCATGCCCGCTGCCCAGCTGACTCGGGGGTTGATCGTTACACCCGTGCTTAGTACAACACCGAGTACACGCGGTATGGGTGATTCCAAACCCCCTCGGACGGCAGCCGGCGTAACAGATGGAGGTACACTGACGACTGACTGTCCAGAGGATGCCGTTACCGGTGAGAAAATCCTCCTGTGGGGGAAGAAAGGGGTTAGAAGGGCGTATTGTGGGAGAAAGAAGAGGGCAGAAGCCACCTAGAGGTGGACAGAAAAGCGATTTGAAAACACTCTTGTCTGACAAGTCATTGATAACTTGTCGGTACGTTTATTGGCCGGAATCACACAGAATTTGTTTGCAAATTGTCATATTAGGCTTTATAGAAAGGTCGTTTTGAAGAGTACGGCCATTATTACAGAAACAGTTTGAGCCGTCGACATAATCCAATACACAGCATGGCCCTAGCAATCAAACAAATACTCTCGGCTAGACCACACTCATCAGTCATCACCAAGTGTCTCACCTTGCAGAATATCTCGTTGGCTCCGCACCGCACCAGATTTGTCTTATTTAGTGGCTCGTACAGGCCCAGACAAGGGTCACGGCCGTTAAATTTTGTCCACCGAAAGTCCAGCGAGCAGCTAAAGCAAGTAAGGTTGCCATAGCTAGCATCCCAGATCTTGTAATCTGAGGGAGATGGGGAAGGAGGGAGAGAGAGAGAGAGAGAGAGAGAGAGAGAGAGAGAGAGAGAGAGAGAGAGAGAGAGAGAGAGAGAGGGAGAGAGAGAGAGAGAGAGAGAGAGGGAGAGAGAGAGGGAGAGAGAGAGGGAGAGAGAGAGTGAGTGAGGTGGTAATGCTTCGTGGGGTTTGCTTCTTTACACAAAAGGCAGGAATAAGTCGAGAGTGAGACACATTGTTACATTGTTGCACATCCTACTTCTCGTCATTGATGAAATAGGAATTGAAAAGCTTGAAGTAACTGAAGTTCATGTGTAGGTAAGCAGCTCCGGTATTTTTTCGTTCTGAGAGGTTTAACGTTTTTAACGGTGGCGAGAACTGGAGGGTGACTTAGGACGTTACTGTACAGCTTGATAACTGAATTGTCACTCACATGTCAATGATGAGATAAAGCCAAAGCATATCAATCCTATGACACTTTTCAACAGCTAATGCCGCGTTCTGAGATACATTCTGATTTTTTATTTCGCAATAGTGAAAAGGAAAATACTGTTTGGTTAGACAAATATTGTTATTTATTTTGCTGCTGAATTCAGCCAAGGATGCCTTTTTACGTATTCGGTAGCCATAATGGGAAGTAACAAATTCGAACTGTATCATCAAAAAAAAAAAAAACCATTGAACACCGTAGAACCAGTGGCACGCTTCTCATGCCTTCACATTGGAAAAATAAGTAACTTACCTCGCTTTTTGTTTTGTGCCAATGACGTTGCCACCATCCAGGATGCCAGGCATAAACAGATGATGTAGACCCTCATTCTGCCTTTCCTGCCGGATTTCAGTGTTAGTTTTGTGTTGTTTGTTGATTCGCTAACACCGTCTTGTGGGGCTGGAATAGCAGGGTGTTGGGGTTGACAGATTCTGTCGGTAATAGAATGGTGCATAAATGTTATAGCAAGAGATATCAATCGTGTACCAACTTTTTTCGGTATAACGATGCCAAACCGAGGCAAAATCTGTATTTAAGTTGAGGGTCGTATGATTACCCATGATTCCTAATGGACCTCGAGTCTACTAATAAAAAGGATCTCTCTCTCTCTCTCTCTCTCTCTCTCTCTCTCTCTCTCTCTCTCTCTCTCTCTCTCTCTCTCTCTCTCTCTCTCTCTTTCTCTCTCGATTTTTCTTACCTTTCACAAGACTCCTCCTCTCTCGATTTCAACTCACTCGATCTTCACCGCTTGCAGAACAATAAAAAAAGAAATAGCATTCAAGCGCTCCAAGCTAAATCCAAACCTTCACCCGCTCTGCTGAGGTCACAGGTCACCTGACCCTGCAGCGGCACTGGCGACTGCTGCCCCGGCAACCTCACGTGATAGCCTCAGGGCAGATAATGAGCCCGTCCCGTGACGCCGCGCCTATAAGGCTCACCTGGCCGTGCTGAGTCTACGGAATATGGCTCCTACGGCACTGGTCGATACGGTGCCACGCCGCAGACTGGAACGGGCGGGTATGTTTGCAGAGGGGTGTTAGAAGCCTGTTAGCCGAGAAATGACGGCGTCACCTGTCCGTGCTTCTATCCTCAGGATACTGAAATCCTTCTCCACGCCACAACCCCCTTCCGGGCTGGGCAGGCAACTTTATCTCATGCGGGCTGCTCCCTTGGAGCGGCACCGCTGCTCCTGAGGGAGCGCACCCCGTAGCCGGGTGCAGTGAGTGCCTTGGGGCTGGGTGGCCTGTCCTCTGGACGGGCTCAGCCCCGGCGACTCACTAGGGTGCCTGCCCAGACCAATGTCTCCCCCTAATTCCTATCATCCTTCCGGCTCTGCAATGGTCTTGTCGACCGAAAGGGCCTAACCCAACAAAACAAACAAACAAACAAATGACGGCGTGTGTATGCGGGTGATACATTACAGGGTGATTTTTTTTTAACTGTTAAAAAGTAAACGTCAATGGTGGTCCCTAAATCGAAAAATCTTGTGCAAAAAAGCAATGCACGTGATAGATAAATCTGGGACATTTTGTATGGTGTCATGATTTGTCCCTTTTAACCGAAGGCCTCGGCCCCAGTGGAGCCTGAAAATGTCCCACCAATCGGGCACGCATGGTCCACCGCCGTTCAGTAAGGAACGACACAAAACGATGATTTTGAAGCATTGAGGCAGTTCGAAGCATACGATCATCAAGGGGATACCTCAGAAAGACGTTAAATAATGCACGAACAAGCTTGTAGTCATAAATAACCTTCAAACGGTCCATCTGGCGTATGTGCATCCTCTGAAGAATCAGTCTTCAGGGAGAAACAAAAACAGCGAATCAGACACCACCAGGGCCGCCAGTAGCAAAATCCTCGACCTGCCCTTTCTAGACTTCTAGTTTTTGGACCCAGGTATGGCAGATATAACAAGAAAACATTGGAAATATCTGGCAGAGCTGAAAATGGGTGATAGGAACCTTTTCAGTCCGCCTAATGAGCATGGGAGTCCATGGTGCTGTTCAGCACGTGCTCAGGCGGGCTGATTCGTGTCGGTGAGAGAGGGGGGTAACTTCAAGCACAAGTAAAATACACGATGGACGTTCCTTCACATCGTGTATGCATGAAATCAAAATGTCCCAGAATGCTCGTCATGCTGGTATATAATTTTACAATATATATTTGCATTTTGACGCCACTAAACCTCATTACTTTTTAACAAGTAAAAAAAATCACCCTGTAGTTACTGGCTTTACTGGAATCGGATGTCAGTCTGTTTGTATAAATCATGACGATATTGCATAATGGATGTCACATTTTTGTTAACGTTAAAAGGTTATTTAGCTGAAACTGTCCATCGTCAAATCTCCATACAAGCATCCATTCGGAATCTTTCGGTGATAAAGTGCAGAGGCGTGGATACAATGAGCAATGCGGCAAAGCATGTGCATTGCGCAGGTGGATCCTCTTTATCATGTATTTCTTCCGATGTTGAAGGAAAATAAGTAACTGCATATCAATATCCATAGGGGCCATGCGCCATGCGGCACAGCATGATTCAGGCGTTGACTCGTAGAGCCATCTGGTGGCAAGAGTAGGAAAGGAACTACCCTGCTCTGCGGCGCAGCATGCTGCAGGCGCCCGACACGTGAGCCATCTGCTGGGTGTTTAGGGAACTAATGGGCAGTGCGGTACAGTATATGTTTCAGGCGCACAACGCACGAGCCACCTGTTGGCGAGATTTCAAACTACTGCGCTGTGCGGCACAGCATGCTTCAGGCGCTGTATACTAGAGTCACCTGTTGGCGAGAGTTAATACTACTCAGCCATGCGGCACAGCATGCTTCAGGCGCTGTATACTAGAGCCATCTGTTGGTGAGATTTGATACTACTGAGCCATGCGCACAGTATTCTTATTGCTGCAGGCGCTGAAGGCACTAGCAATGTCTTGGGTGTTTTGGAAACTACTGAGCCTTGCGGCACAGCATGCCCAGGGCGGCGTAATCGAGAGTTATCTGCTGGCGTAAGACGAGTTTTTTTTTTTCTCCTCCGACCTGTTCGGTTTGACCGCTTTCTTTTTGCCAGTCACATTTTCTGACCAATGACCGAAATACATACGTGCCTTATGACTTAAGCCGCGTTCCCACTACGACCGTTCAACATCGTAAAGTAAAATAACGGGAGAAAATCGACAAGAACGGCAAAATCACAACATGCATTTTTACGATCTCTGCCGGTGGTGGTGGGAACCGGGTATTTGACACGTGTTTTCGGGTGGAGGCATTTGCAAGGTTTTGAAGGTTTGCTCCCCATGTTGGTTGGTTGGTGAGGTCGCCAAAAAGTTGAACAGTGTTCAACTTTTTGAACGTTCTTGAAGGTTTGTGCAGATATTAAATGACGCTAATAAGCATTTTTAGGCAGTGCATAGAGCAGGAAGCCCTTTTTGGGAAGTTTCTTGATATTCGAAGTGAGAGGACAAGCAGCAAGACATGAAAGGTGGTGCATTTTTGCGGATAAAAGCTACATAACTCTAATTATATACATACCTAGATGTAGGCGAGCGCTAAGTGGCGATGAATAACTTAACTTTTCGGCAGGTTTACCGTAGGTCTAGTGCAATTTATTAATTTACCTACTTATGACCTCAAGCGGCCGGCCACTCCTCGTTCAACACACGCAGCTTCCGCCGTCGGATCGTCACTGAGGGCCTCATTCGACTTTCGAGGCTCAAACAATCACAGTGTCTTCTGGATCAAGGCCATCTGGACCGCGCCATGTGATTGGGACGACCACATGCGAAGCATGCGATTGTCATTGGGCTGTCTGGTCCTTGTTATGCACATCGCATGCGACTCTTGAGTGAATGATCCTCGCTATGTCAGAACAGGTGCGACTTGCAATTCATCTCCCTCTTTTCGTAGCACCGCTCCGGAACTCAGAATCTCGGAGATAAACAAAGTAGCCATCCGATTGCGCGCCAGCTACCAAGAGTTGCATCGTAGATTCAGGTAGACAGGCCTGGGATCTCAAACGTTAGACCAAGTTCTCCTCTGGAAGACCACTGCATTGTGATGCCACGCCACACTGCAGAGCTGTCAGACAAACGTCGACAGTTGCCACCATCTGCTGTGAACCGTTGTGCTCGAATACACTCGCTTATCTTCATTGAGCACACGGTGTCAGTTTCCTTGCTGAACTCATTCGTGTTTTTCGTCTGTTCGGTTGAGGATATGTCCTCAGGTGGACCAAATGGTGTCTCGTAAATCCGTTTGCAGGACGCACACCTGATGTTTTTGGTCCACAATGAATTGCCACAATAATTGCCTTCATACAATTCTAGCATCGCCTGACGAGATGGCGTGGTCACATGACGATGGTGACATGAGCTGTGACACTGCTGTAAGCTGAATGCCGGCTCAGTATACTTGTACTCGTATACCTAAATCGCTGAACCTGTGTCGGAAAATTCAGTTGCATTGCAGCCTGCTTCAATTTGCTAAATGTTTTATCGAGGATTGCAATAATAAACTGTTAAGAAATCATCGGAACTTGCAGTTTATCGGTTACAGCTTCCCGAAGGTATTCACAGCAACACCACAATGAGTTATATCAACTGCACACATTTTCTCTTCAAAAGTCAATAGATTGTCGTTATCACAGCTGTGAATGCTTTTCGCTCGCATTGTTGATATATTTTCTAATGCTCGCTTGCTTTTAACACGCTAATAAATTTAAAAGGTTTTCTAATTTTATCATTCATTCAGTTGCATGGGATCTTTTACCACGTGAACTACCTATAGGTATTCTAAACTTTTTTTTTACAATAGCTTATTGTGCCGATCCCTCCTTCATCATCGCTCCTCTCAATTGGCTTTGTCCAAGCCGTTTGCCGATGTCTTACGATGTTTCCCCATCTTGCCCCGTATACCAGATCTAGGGAAGTGTTCAACTTTTTTAGAAAAGTCTCTAGATCAACGATCTCGTCCGTTTGCTCCCGTTCTTGCAATTTACGATGTTGAACGGTCGTAGTGGGAACGCGGCCTTATGAGCGTGGTGAATCCCGAAGTGAGTCTCTTCTATACTAAAATTTCCTCGTTATTTGCGCTATACAACGGGGCGTAATGGTGAAAATCCTGAAGTGGACCTAGTGCAACGCAGGGAGTCATCTAAGAGACCGCGATTCCAGCGCCAGTGTAGGCAGCGGGCACCATGGCAGCTTACAGCGACGCTTAGGCTCCTTCTTGTTCATTTCCCACTATGGCAAATTCTTCTACATTATCAATTTGATTGTATTTTGCCCTCAAGTCACCGCACTCACTCTAAAGAAGGTTTCGATCACTAAACTTAGGTACGACAAGTAGGTAGTAGGTACATTTCACCGCAACACTCACACATCACTGCAATCAACAATCAATTACACGCTTTTCAATTCAATACCTAAATCCAATCACGAAACTGCTAAGCTCAACACGCGGGCCCTCAAAGCGTCAAGGCAATTTACTTTTCACCCATTGTCACCAATCAAAGTGTATATGTGACTTATCCCTATCGCCACCAGGGAGATAATCAACATTTTTCCAACATGTTGATTGCATGTTTTTTCTAACATCTCATCAAATTCTCATTACGCCGTCATATCCCTAAAATATTTCCAAATGCAATCACTACCGTCTACCGTGCTCTGCGGAGACAAGCTAACCTAGCGTCCCTCTCGTATCTCCCTAAACCATCTCCAACGTCATCCCAGAACATGTTCCGTAGGACCATCTGTCACTCCTTCATCCTCCTCCAACCACCTTCCCTAAATATTTCAACTTTTTACAACACCTGTCTAACATATCTCCAGTCTCCATCACATCTCTCCACCAAATATCGACCATTTCTCCATCAAATATCGACCATTTCTCCACCAAATATCTACCGTTTCTCCACCAAATATCCATCATTTCTCTACCAGCCCCTAACCATTTCAACCAGTACCAATATCTCTACAGCATCTATCCTCAATCAGACACTCTTCCGCCACTTCTCTTAGACATTTCCAGCATGATTGAATCAGTTCGATCATCTTTCTAACATATCTCCACCATATTTCTCCACGACATCTCTGCAAAGTCTCTCTCAAAAGCCTATGAACCAGGGCTGCGTAGTCGGAGTCGGAAATGGTCGGAGTCGTCGAAATGATCCGTAGTCGGAATCTTTTTTTTGGAAATCGGAGTCGGAGTCATCCGAATATCCATCACCTCTGCAGCCCTGCCAGGTTTCTGGAGTCGGAGTCGGAGTTTGAGTCGGTGGGAGACAACAGTTCTACCCGGAGTCGGAGTCAGAGTCGGTTTTTCAAAAGCAGGAATCGGAGTCAAAGTCGAAGACACCGAAAATCTATCGGCCCCGTAGGCCTGCTCTAAACCATCTCAACCACTTATAATATCAATCAAACACACCTCCGTAACATCGAATCCCTCCGGCAAACGTCCAGCATCTTAGTCCACCACTTCACTCTTCATCACTGCTTTCCACTGAGAGGAAGTCTGACCTCCTCCCCCACTTCGACGTCCTCCATCTCTTCCAGGTGACTGAGATCAAGCTCATGATGTAGGTCATCTGGATGGATGTCATGGTGATCTTCAGCCTCAGGGTGGATCATCATACGCAGCATAAAGAGGGCGTGCCGGAACTGGTTGTGGGTCATGTGACTTCCCATCCAGCCGATGGTGTACTGTGGGGGAGAGAGGGTGGGAGGTCACGTGACTGGAGCTTGTTGTGGGTCATGTGACTTCCCATCCAGCCAATAGTGTACTGTGGGGGAGAGAGGGTGGGAGGTCACGTGACTGGAGCTTGTTGTGGGTCATGTGACTTCCCATCCAGCCGATAGTGTACTGTGGGAAATGATGTGGGAGGTCACGTGACTAAAATGATTTGTTATGCCTATCTGCAGGCTCAGGTTATGTAGTACCTTGGTACCTAAGCAAAAGTTTACTCGGGAAAGTGTGAGTAGCGGGTAGAAGAGAAAATTAAATGATCTTTCACATGAATTGCATGTATGCATGTATAAATGCTAACACGCTAAGACTTTGTCATTCTGACATCAACCAATCCTAACATCTAGACACAAAATGATACAAAATGACACAAAATGACACAAAGTGACACAAAGTGACACAAAGTGACACAAAGTGACACAAAGTGACACAACACGGTACAAAGTGACACAAAGTGACAAACCGACACCCTCCATCTCACCTGAAACAGCACCGAAGTCCTGTTGAACACCATATTCAGGTGCAGGGTACACCCGTCATCCTTGAGGTCCTCCACTTCAATTCGGAGCTGGGGGCGCAGCCAGCTATCTGCGTCCATCGCCAAAACCTTACCGGGGACGTAGTCGGTGACGTTTAGAAGGATGTAGTAGGGTCCTAGAAAAAGACGGGAGATATCAGGGAGGTGTTGGTAGAAAATATTGATACGCTGGATAGGTACTTGTAGTTATATAAGCTTGTAAGGAATTATTCTGGAGTCATAAGAAATAGGTTACATGCTTTTTGCCTACTTACAAATGGATTTATGAGAGGAGTTATATACTTTTATCTGCACTTCTTGGTTTGCTAGATTAGCTTGATTAGCTTGATTTGGAAAACAAGTTAGAAGTAGAATAAATGCAAAGGATAAGACGTAGACAAAAATGGCGTGTTCTTACCGAGAGGACCAACGTTAAATTCTCCCAGGAACGTTTTTCCGGGCGTCATGAACCGGGGGCCGGTGGGACGGATGTCGCGGATCCACTGGAACCACTGAGAACCAATCAGAGAGCAGATTGTGAGACACTGGGACAGCGGCAGCCAATCAGAGGGAAGATTGTGAGACACTGGACAGCGGCGGCCAATCAGATAGCAGATTGTGAGACACCGGACAGTGGGAGCCAATCAGAGAGCAGATTGTGACACAATGGGGTAGCGGCAACCAATAAGAAAGCAGATTGTGGGACACTGAGACAGCGGCCACCAATCAGAGAGCAGATTGTGAGACACTGGACAGCGGCAACCAATCAGAGAGCAGATTGTGAGACACTGGAACAACTGTGACCATTTATCACTCAGGTAACTAAGAGCTTCGTCATTACGTAAATGGCTAAAATATAGCATAATTTAGAGCATAGGTATGCGACCAACATCTCTAAACTAAATTGTTGAATTTCACAGAAATACGTTTGTTTCACAACAAAAACCTGCATACTACATCGAGTGGTCACTTCTACACAAAAAAAAATTACTTCACAACCTCCAAAGAACGCAAAAGTCAATACAATCACGGCGTAATAACTCATATTAACCTAAAATGTTAAGCAGTCTTTCCTTAGAGAACAAATCTGGCCAAACTGTTTCTTTACTCACCGTACTTAGCATGGTCGGCTTGCTAACATATTCCATCATTTTGTGCGGCTTCATTTTGAATTTGGCGTAATCGTGGGCTGCCATATCTCGTGGGTCGCATTCAGACTGCCACATTATCGCTAGCAGACAGGCCAGCGCCGATAGGCCATAGGCTAAAATCACCTGAGGAGAAACGAAACACGCAATGTGATTGGTAGGAACCTGTGACGTCATCAAAAATATCGTTTGAAAATGTTTTAACTATGCCAAATATAATAATTTTGATTAGCACTTATCCGCGTGAGCTCCGTTCACATTCGCTGATGATATTGAAACGACATTATGAATGAATAAATGTTTGTTAGCATTATTTCGAATGAATGGGTTACAAGGTTTCTGCAATATCGTTTCCTCGTTGTAAATGATGTTCCATCGTATGTCATTTTCACTTAGTTAGCTATGCAGAAACCTCAATTGGTCAGAGCTTAATTTCAAATCAAAAGCACCATTACCGACTAAA
The DNA here is from genome assembly GCF_019059575.1 of Amphibalanus amphitrite. Taxonomy (NCBI): domain Eukaryota; kingdom Metazoa; phylum Arthropoda; class Thecostraca; order Balanomorpha; family Balanidae; genus Amphibalanus; species Amphibalanus amphitrite. The sequence goes on from NW_024882899.1 coordinate 100,576, forward strand.
TTATACAAAAAATAGGTACTATCATCCTAGCTGTAATGAATGGGTGTATGCCAACTGCCAAGGTCCAGGTAGTTGACACATGACACGACAAAAAATTGCAATCTCACCTTATCTGAAGACATGCCGGCGGGTTACAGAAGCTCCAAGTCCTGTTGAAGCAGATGCAGATATTGTTTAACCCGTAATATGAGTGGTCTCGAGGACAAGTCCTTCCTTTGACGCTGCTCACTGTACACACAGGACATCCGCTATAATTGGCATTTTGCAGTTCTATAAGTCTCACAAGACCGGCTGTGACCAAAACACCACCCAGCTCATCTCACAGGCCTCACCCGCACCATACAGATCCTTTTAGCTCTGAAATAGTTCTGGCTCACTAGTACTATAACATAATCCCTCTAAAAGATCCTTCAATTCTTCTCCCTTTACTCCCTTACAAATCTGTTCACGCAGTAACAATCATGCACTCTCATGAGCTCTAACTGACCCTTACACCCCTCTAGGATATCTTCTTCCCTGTAGCACGCATACGCTCTCACTCCTGTAGCATACCTCTTGACCCCTGTAACAGAATCTCTCCTAAAATATATGTTCCCACGTTTTGCCGCCCGTATAGATCAGCTCACTGCCTAAACAAACCCCCTTTACCCCTATATTTATGGACTAGTGAGTAGTGGTTAGGGGAGAGTGGGGTGGGTTGTATCAGTTTTTACTCCGAGACCCATAACCTCGTAACTATCCGTGATAAACTCATTATTTCCATACTATCTCCTTCCTTGATTCTTCTGCTTTTTTGTGCAAAGTAACTTTTCCGCTACCTCTACCAGTTTTTCTTCTACGGTCTGCCGAATAGAGCAATGTTTTTGATACAACTTGCCCCATGGCTTGGGTGAGTTGTATATACATGGTGGGGTAATTTGTATCACTAGGTATTTCACGTTTCAGGGAGTGTGCTTGCTACTGGTTTTGAGCATAACAACATTAAATGGGGCTAATACAATGTATATGCTCAATCAAAGGCTTCACTTTTATTAGACCAAACATAGGTCAATGCAATCCGAACGAAACATCGAAACGAACGAAACATCAACAGACTAGATGCAAAAGTGGCCCGTTAAGAGCAAAGAAGCCAACACATTGTGCCGAAATGGAACGAGTATTGACTAGCTACCTACAAACGCGAGACAAGGCTTAGCTTTCGCGATCAAAAGCAACATGCCCATACATACATACATGTTACAACATACCCCACCCGGCTCTGATACAACATGTACCTCGGCGCCATCTTGGAAAAAACATCCTCGTGCTCAAAAACAGCGGACAGCTGGAGAAATCCATTTTCACTCACGCAGCCTTAGAACCTACCCTCACCACCGCTACGGAGATCTTTCAAATTCGTGCACATCTAAATGCCCAAAACACACATTTTCTTGCAACTCATTTTTTTAGAATGACATTAAAAAAACATAAAATCGGCTCTCACCCCGAGACGCGTCCACCCAGCCACACGACAGAACAGGGAAAGATGGCGCCCGGAAAACCTCGTCGGCTGGTCGTGTCACGAGCGCTATCTATTGGATAAGTTTGGCACAATTCGCCCTGATACAACTTGGACATGATACAACTCTCCCCGCTCTCCCCTACCGTTCCTTTAGCCCCTCTGACTTTTCTTCCCTCTAACATACGTTCTCTCTCCCTCATTCGAATTTCATGCCCCTTTACCAGACCTTCTCATCCCTCTGACACACCTTCTCACCCTTCTAATACACCTTTTCACCCCTCTATCCGCCCCTCTCACCCCTCTAACAAACCTTCTCACTCACTTCTGTGACATACCTCCTCACCCCTCTACCAGGCCATCTCACCCTTCTACTCGACCCTCTTAACCCTGTGACAGACCTTCTCACCCTTCTAATATACCTTCTCATTCCTGTGACAGACCTCACGCCTCTTGCATATTTTCTTACCCTTCTACCAGACCCTTTCACCGCTGTGGCAGACATCATCCCTCTAATGTACCTTCTCACTCCTTTATCCGACCCTCTCACCCTCTAATAAGCCTCCTCACTCCCCTATCTAACCCTTTTATCCGTCCACCCGACCGCATTACCCCTCTAATATACCTTCTCGCCCATGCAACTCACCTCCTCACTACTCCACCAGACTCTCCCTACCCCTCCAGTGACCACTACATGCACTGAACCGATACCCACCGCTGGGCCTAACCGGTGCTTTACCGTCGGGGCAATAAGCGGTGACCAGGCAACCCCTGCCAAAACACAGAGACGGCATCGAAGGGACCAGGATTGGGCCGCAGGCAGGCCCAAGTTTACGTGTATAATGTGCCGTACTTCCTTTGCACGGCATTTGGTAAAATGCATGATGCTACCACTACTGGCAAATGCAAATATGACTGAGTGAAATGAATTTTTGGAATGTTGGACTACGCTGAGCTAGAATGCGTAGAAATGCATTTTGCACTCAATTGCCGTTTATTTCACAGCGGAATTCTGTATTTAGACGTACAAGACGTACAAGTATTTCATAGACGTACAAGTATTTCATAGCTGTTCCAAGTAGCTGTACTTGAGCAAGTGCTGTCATATTCACGGAGTAAATAAGATAAGGCCTGCATGTGTGGTAAAATGCGGACAATAGCTTCGGGCGAAAATCACCGACCAATGTTTAAAGAATTGTACAGATATACGCGAGCAGTTGCAGGGACAAGCTCTAACGACAGGTGCAAAACGCAAGCTTCGGACAGTACAGTTGCGGGGAAAGTTGCGTCTCGACAGGATCGTTAGCTTATCAGGCCATTCGGATCAGCCATTTGAATGCTGCTATAATAATCAGCGTGTGTTGTCATGTATCTTGTTTGTCTTTTTACTTCGTTTGTATTAGGTTTTAACACAATCCATGTCGCAGACAACACATAGCTTGCGATAAAGTCCCATTGCTAGTGCGCCCCGTCACATCAAATCATCATCAACACACTATAGCTTGGCTAGTGCTAGCAACACAAAGCTTGGCTAGTGCACTGCAGCTGGGATTGAGTAAATCTTTCGTCGTGCAGTTGGTAATGTTATGACGCCGTTGCCCTGAGGATATTGATCCAACAGGGATTGAGCCAAGGCTGGTCTACTAACCTAAAACGGACGTGGATTTTGGAATGGGCTGGTCACAAATCTATAAAATATTTTAGCATAGTAGGATTATGTTTAGCTTGTATATGTGACAAATTCTTATTTGATATGTAATATGGAACCGCCTAATCAGGCATATTGTTTGCATCAGTAATGCTGTCCTTTATTGAAATGAACACATTTCTAAGTGTTTTCGTCTCTCTAGCCCGCGCCGTGCTGGGGGGGGGGCGTTTTTACGCCCCCCCTCAGGTTTTTCGCGAATATCTCAAAAACGGCGGCGCGCAGCGCCGCCGTTTTTGGTACACGTGTTCCTACATCATTTCCGCACATGTTGTGAAAATTTCAGACCTAGGCCGTTCAAGGTCAGGTCACCAGGTCACGTCAAGTGACCTTACCTCAGAAAAAGTTCAAAGGCTCGCTATAGCTACACCGACTGAACGATCACTTTGAAACTTTCAGCGATTGATATGAGTAACAGTATGTATAAAATGTGTATCTCGGATTTTTGATATCTGTGACCTAAGGTCAGGTCAATTTTGCGACCTCTCCATTATAAGTCAATGGGAGAAAATTGAAATGCGCCTCTTTTGGACGAATATCGTTCAAAACGCTCTCAAACATCGGTTCATAGGTAAACATGACACACTGAATAGGAAAAATGCACCTGTGACCCCTCTGTGTGCCCCTGAGGTCATCTCAGGTCATGAACGGTCGCCAGCAGTTTTTTGGCTATAACTTTTGATAGAGACGTGCTAGAGCGGTGAAAACACGTCAGATGTGTTCAGCTCGACGATACGGATCGACTGATATGCAACATGACCCTTTTCGGTCAGGTCATGACCTTGACCTGAGGTCAAATTTTCAAAATGACCTTTCAAGGTCAACAAATAGTTCATTCGACGCGTCTCGACAAGAGGAACACGATGCTGGCAAAAGTAATGTCATGGCGCTTATGAGTCAAAAGTTATTGACGAAAAAACGTTTTTCGTAAAAACGGCTATTTTTGGAGTTTTTGCCCTCTAGAGGCTAAACCGTTGACCTGAGGTCAAATCTGAGAACATTACTCAGAAAGGTCTGTAAAAGGGCTATCGAATGCGCTTTTCCGCGGCGCTGTAGCTCTATCGGTTCCCGAGATAGCCGTTGGCAGTTTCCAAAATGTTGAAATAGTCAACATTTTACCTTTGGTGACCTCTGGTGACCTGACCTTTGACCTGACCCAAAAAATGACCGAAGTGTTTTCGTCCTTATTTTTGACGCTCTTTCGATTGCCGCTTACCGCGTGTCGCTACGTGGCCCAGGAGCCGAGTTAGACGGGGAGGGGGGCGTGAAAACGCCCCCCCCCCAGCACTCGGCGGAAAGTTCAGGCCACCAGCACGGCGCGGGCTAGCATGTCTCTTACAAATGGTCAAGGGCAAATATTGTTGACTTTTTCATGACGATTATACCTCTACCAAATATTGTCCCGTAGGCACTTGTATCTTTATAAGATGATGACTGATGTGAATGTGGCGCCTACTCTGTGACTCTGAAACTGTGACCTAAACTCATGACTGTGGCTCTTGTGACTGTGAAACTGTGACTCCAGTGACTCCGACTCCTGTAAATTTAACTGTGACTCTAAAACTATGACTGCAACCGTTGTGAATTCCAACTCCACCAGCCCACAACATACAACACCCTGTCGTGATACACCCCTCCGCCATCCGACTTCATAAACCACCCGGGTCCGGCCAGCCGTGCAGCTCGGATCGCGTGCCAACCAGGTGTGTCGAGCTAGGGCGGTCGATGGGGTATATCGACTCGACCTTAGCGGGGGGGGGGGGGGGCGGTAGACCTGGGTAGGGGAAGGGAGGGGCGCCCTCTAGAAACTACGGACTTGTCACGACTGAGGTCGACAGTCCATTCTTAGATTTTGGGAAGATGGGAGCTGTATAGACTACCTATTATTGGCCAAACAATTATCGTAGCTTACTAAATCATCGATGTCCATGTAGTGGGGTTCTGTCCACAGCTTTTAGGCTAATTGGAATTTAGGTCCAACTTTTTTGTTTCTCAACATAACCGCCACCTTCGATGTGTTTACTAAATCCAACTTGTATGCCTTCTACAAAGCAGCTAGGTCTGGTGACGGATATTTTTCTCCTTTTCAATTTGATTCATTTGATTTTGATTCAAGCCAGGACAGTGAACTAATTATGGTGTTTCAGAGCCCTGACCGATGCCACCAAAAATAGACTGGCTGACAAACCTCTGATAAACACACTCGTGTACGTCTTTTTACACATATTTCAGTAAAAAGCCGTTAGCGGCGACACGTGTCAACAGGGTATATTTATAGAACCTGTGACGTCATCAACTTGCTGGCCCAGTTCTGCGTCAGCCTACAAAACCATAGCCAGCACACTCAGCCCTCTGGTGATGAAATTCAGAACTATTGATTCGCAAGTCGGCCGCCAGGGCCCGCTAGTGGCGGTCAAGCACAATGCCACACGATCCCAACTGTGTTCTGCGGTAGTAACACAGACCACTAGCGCACTCGACAGTCGACACGCAGATACATGCATCTCTGACAGCACTGCATCAAATACTTTCAAACAACGCATGTAACACCCAATTTAGTCTGGCACCAAGGACACTCAGATGACACTCTTCTGACACTGCGTTTAATCTGACACCAGTGACACTCAACTATATCACATTCGATGTAGTGTCCCACCCTAGAATGGTGCTCAATTTTTGCATCATGCAGATGATATTCAGCAAAGAAGTTGTTTTAAAAGTACAGTAAAAACTGAAAAGACGTCATATCGACAGGATATCGCACAATGTCGCATCAGCAAGCATACGGAAAATCATACAATGTTGTAAAAAAAAAACACATTTATAGGCAACCGGCACCCGTAGGAATGCAAAAGCCATTGCGAATAAGCACAAAATCCGTTTCTGCACTTACTCTTATGAATTCAGTACCAATTCACTGTTCATATTGTCGTTAACCCGCGCCCCACTGGGGTCTGCGTATAACACGCCCTACTGGGGGGGGGGGGCTATTCATAGCCCCCCCTCCTAACTCCGAAACTACTGGGCCGATCGCCAAAATTCAAACGGCGTCTGATAGCCCCGGAAAAACTGTCGAGCGAAACTTAATTTCATTGACCTCGATGTCACCGATGACGTCACAGGTCAGGTCAAAGTAAAAACTATTAGCATTTTGGCTTCTTCACGTTTTGGGCTCTGGCCGCCGTCTTACAAGTCAGATCAGGCTCATTTTTGGTTCACACACTCGTGAACAGATGCTCTAGATACTCTGAGGGTACCAAACTTGTACTTTGATTTTCAGGTCAAGGTCAGGTCATCACAGGTCACGAAAATATTATATCATCCGTCGGTCACGTGACACATGTTTTATGGTCCATTTAGGCCAAACATTTCGAATTTGATGTCGTCTGTGTCATTCGAGGTCATTTTGAGTCGAATTTAGCTTAGGTCAGGTCACTTTCAGGTCAAAAAAGGTCAAATTTTGAAATTGAAATTTTTTAACAAAAAGGGTGTCTATTGGATGCAGTTTGAGCTCAGGAACACGATGGTGCTATTTATATTGGCGTACGATGTGAAATTCGTGCTGAAAGGTTGATTTGAAAAATGAATAATTGTTAATTTTTTGCAATAATGCGTATAACTTGGCCATTTTTGAAGATATTTAGCTAAAACTTGCTAGAGTTAGTCATAATAATGCGTTCTATCACATATATTCCGTTTTTTTTTTGAAAAGTCAAAAACTTTTTGAAAAAAATGTAAAAATATAAATTTTGAATTTTATTATAAATTTTTCAAAATTTTCAAAATTTCGAAAATCCGAGATAGCAGTTTGATAGCGCAGTCTATTCTGAGTCCTCTCATGTAAAGAAATTGGATCTAGCTTAAAAACTGAGCTCTTGGGAGCGATTGCCGTGGTTCAATGTTTTGCGTCGAAATCGGCCGAACATGACGTCATTCTGACGTCATTTCCGGCCGACCTATGGTAGGTACGAAGTTCAAATTTTGACACAAGGTGTCAAATTGATGCAGCCGAAGGTACTGAAAGTTTGGCGTCGATACGTCAAGCCGTTTGGAAGTTATTGCAGAAAAACGGGAGGGGGGCTATAAATAGCCCCCCCCCCCCAGTGGGGCGCGGGTTAAATGTTCGTTTGAAATATGCTTTGAAGCGTACACGTTCACCGTTCATATGCTTCAAAACACGTTGATTTTCGTGTTTCAACCCTCGCAACCTCGTTCGTTTTCACAAATTATCGTTCGTTTCCACAAGCATCACCGTCGGGCAAATCAGTTTTCCACTAACGTCCTTGACATTCAGTGCTTCTTATTAGCATCGTTACATACTTGAACACAATTCATTATGTTCTGTCACTAATGTCACTTTCGAAGGTCGCTGTCTATAAAGGTCAATCCTGTAGCAATTAACGTTGATAATCGCCTTTACGGCAGATCGCAGCACATGCAGCAGATCGGGTATGCAGGAGTCTATAAAGGCGATCTGTCGTCGTCTCAACACTAAACATCGGCCTTATCCAATAAGGCCGATCTCTGGTAGAGTTGCCACTATATATGGCTCGTATGGTGGACATCGCAGTAGCAGCCTACTAGCCTTCCATGTCAGTCTTTCGTATTCAATACTTGATGAATGTCGTCAGGCGACAAGGGTGATCTCTGGTAGACTTGTCAGTGATTATCACCCTTACGCCAAACATCATATGCGCAGCATGATGAAAACAGAAACCAGTCCATAGAGACGATCTCCGGTAAGCACAACACTAAACATCACCATTATACGCTAAGGGCAAATTCTCGTACACTTCCCACTAAATGTCACCCTTATGGCGGACACCGGCACGCACAGCAGGATGGAAACAGAAACCAGTCTATGAAAATTCCTTTACAATCATTTTCTGGATCATAGGCTAGCAGGCGGTGATAGGTGTATTTTTGCTCGCACGTGCAGTCTCCTGAGCACCTGCTGGTTTTTGTGCCCCTGTAGGAGAAAGAGAGAGATCATGAGTTAGTGATATATTTCATTACGTAGGGAGAGAGAGAGAGAGAGAGAGAGAGAGAGAGAGAGAGAGAGAGAGAGAGAGAGAGAGAGAGAGAGAGAGAGAGAGAGAGAGAGAGAGAGAGAGAGAGAGAAAGAAAGAAAAAGAGAAGGGAAAGAGAGAATCAGGCAGACGGATAAACAAACATTGTACATGAATACAGACAGATGGACAAGCATATATGCTAAAAACAGAAGCACAAGCGATGTAGGCCAGATAAGTCGGCTACGCCACAGTCCCAGCCACTAACTCGACATTTCTGGCTCGATGAGTTTGATCCGAGCCAAACTGACGACATCGCGAAGTCTGCAAACTATCGTGCTATTTTCTCAGCCGTAGCTCTGTGTCACCAGGAACGCTCAGAAACTGGAAATCCCCTCCCCTTACTCCTCCCCACTCCCCTGAACCCTCCCCACTCGTACCTCCTCCCCACTCCCCCTCCCTCTGCTGCGGGAGCCGTCCCTGGCCAGTCTCTAAGCCGCCGTGCTGGGTACGGGGAGCAAATCCCTCAAATCGGCTCAGCGACGCCGTAACGGGTAGGTCTGCCGTACTGCGAGAGAATATTGGCCGGCTTACAGCGAGCCGGTGTCGCCAGCCTCACCTCAAGGGCAGTCCGCTTGGAGCAGGCGTTTTGTAACATTTTCTACCACGTTGTAATTAAGGGCTGCTATTGACCGTCTCGGTATGCTATAATGTCTCCAGTTTCCATTCAACGGCAGTATTTTGATCATGCGATTGTTGTTATGAGTAGATTTACATTCATGGTGAAAATAGGTATGTCACGAGCGTGATATGTTCGAAAGACACCCACGTTCGTGGGTGTCTTTCGAAGTTTTATATCGCGTTACGAACATGAGCCGATTGGGCAGTCCAATGAAACCTAGAAATATGTCGCGAGCTTCTATTCAAGAGTAGCCTTTTGGAAAAACGTTGGCAATGTCCTTGATATACCTAGAGCGCTGCACTCTATGATTCCATTGGTTATTTTGGTATCAGACTATCTCTAGCAAGGCCCTAGATCTCTAGTCTCAACCCAAGGGAGGTCTTCACAGCAAGCGTTTTGCAATATCTTATGACACGCTGCAGCTATGGGTCAACTGACTATCTCAGCAGAAATAGAAACAAGTGGCGAATTCCTACTAAAGAGTAGTCTTAGGAGCAAACGTTTAGCAATACCACGCTGCAACATTATGAGTCGATTTTGCGGCCCGATGGAAGCATGTACCCAGCACTTACAAGAGCGGCAGGCTTTAGAGTCTTAGCAAAAGCTGAGCGGTAGCGCCTAGCACATTGCCGCGTCCCACGATGTTGTCACAAATTCCACAAATTTTCCTGTACTGTGAGAATTCATCTTAGTGAGGAATTTTGAAATACGGTGGGAATGTCTGCAGCGTGCAGAATTCGCTTTGTGGGATATTTTTACGGGTTCTTGCAAGAGGTAGCACCTCTGAACTGCCTTGTTACCGCGGCTGTAGCGGTACCGTTACTAACATTGCCCATGCTAGACGCTGCTTTTTTACATTTTAAGCGAGTCTCGAGTAATTTTAGGATAATTTGCAGTGTAATTTGCCAATCATTGACTGTAATTGCTGATAGCTGACATCTCCTTTGGCTAGTAGGAGTAGCCTTCAAAAGTGATATGAGAGACAGTTTCGAATGCAGCGAAATTGATCATGACTGAAACGGCGACAAACTTGGCACCATCAAACCCAATCTACATAGTATCCAAACGGCCTATGTGACCTCACATTACCCCTTCTCACCCAATAACGTCACTCTCAGTATGTACGTACCAAATGACGTCACCCTCACTAGCCAATATCGTCACTCTTCCTACCCAATGGCGTCACTCTCAGTACCCAATGGCGTCACTCTCACTAGCCAAAAAATTTCTCACTCCCCAATGACGTCACTTCCAATACCAGCTATACCTCACTCCCGACCACCAGTGACGTCACTTCCAATACCAACTACCTCACTCCCGACCACCATGGTGACGTCACTTACTTGCATATCTCCTGGTGTATCGCCTGTGGGAAATGTTTGGTGTTGACGATGGCTCTGATCTCCCCCGCAGAGTTGGCCGCCCAGAACGGAGTCGTGATCTCGATCCGAGATTCACAGCTGTCCACTCTGTCAGGTGAGAACAAACGGAGACAAAATGGTGAGAACAAAGGGAGACAAAATGGTGAGAACAAACGGAGACAAAATGGTGAGAACAAAGTCAGACAAAATGGTGAGAACAAACGGAGACAAAGTGTTGAGAACAAAGGGAGACAAAATGATGTGAACAAAGGGAGACAAAAGGGTGAGAACAAACGGAGACAAAGTGGTGAGAACAAATAGAGACAAAATGGTGAGAACAAACGGAGACAAAATGGTGAGGACAAACAGAGACAAAATGGTGAGAACAAAGAGAAACAAAATGGTGAGAACAAGCGGAGACAAAATGGTGAGAACAAAGGGATACAAAATGGTGAAAACAAAGGGAGACAAAATGGGGAGAAGGTTCGGTTGGGTGAGAACAAAGGGTGACAAAATAGTGAGAATAGAGAAAGAATGGTGAGAACGTTCTGTCGGGTAGGGAAAGGGAAACAAAATGGTGAGAACAAACGGAGATAAAATGGTGAGAAGGTTCTGCCAGCTGAGAACAAAGGGGCTGACAAAATGGGGAAAATAAAGGGACACAAAATGGTGAGAATAACTGGTGACAAATGTGGAAAGTGTCGGGTGAGAACAAAGTGGGACAAAATTGTGAGCTCAATGGTGAAAAAATGGTGAGAAGGTTCTGTCGAGCAAGAAAAAGACGGATAAAATGGTCAGAAGGGTTCTGCCGGGGGAGAAAAAGGGAGATAACATATGGACATGTTTCTGCCCACTGAGTAGCCGAGAAAGACAATAATGAATAAAAGCATGTAAATGTTGACACTCTCTCACTTTTAAAGGTAGTGTGCCACCTTTGAAAGATTTCCCATTTTATTTTTCCTAGGATAAGAAGCTTCTGTTTTTACCTAATATCGCAAAAAAATCAAAAATGGGCCTGGAATAGTGCCTTTTTCGCCTAAAAGTTTTTCGGTTTTTAGATATGTATAACAACTGTAGTGGGCTCACCTGCAAACAGGCGTCGGGCAACAATCGCGAATGCGGCGCACTTGTGACAATAAGCAAAGGTCATTATAGTGTTACGACCATACGATGTACGGGAATGAGTTATCAGCTGTCTAATCGTAGACAACACAATGTCGAGCCTTAAACTGTAAGCCCGTATTGGTATTGTTTCTTTTATTTGGCTGTCGAACATAATTTATGGTTTGAAATATGATTTTATGTAAAATAATTGATATGAAAAAGCCGTCTTATAAGTTATGACCCCATTTCACCACACGCAAGTGGCAGAAATGACAATGATCAGCTGACGCATTTTTCTTGGCCGAAGTCAGAGCGCGCGGCCCGACGCACCACGCGTATTTGGAAATTCCGACCTCGACGAGCATCAGAAGCCACCTAACAGGCGTGTTCGAAACCGCAGGAGATGATGATGAACGGGTTTATCGAAACTTGATTGGATGAGCATATCGGTAATAGCGATTTCAGTGTGTGCATTTATTGTTCATAGTGGTGTGAAATGTGGTTGGGGTACGACCGACAACCCGTCGGGGCGAATTTCGCACTGGGGTACTCAAAATTTGAAGAATTTAAGACGTTTCCATGAGTTTTGAAGGTATGGATAAGTTCTAAAAATCCGGTTCTCCTTATCTGGGCCATTAACTCCATACGGTCCAAGAAAGCTGGCACACTACCTTTAACACATTTCATGAAGTTCAAGTTGCTTGAAAAAGACTAAATAATTACATGTTTGGTTTACGAGGTAGAATATATAGGAAACTATTGGTATAGGTGCCTATGTATAATTGTATACATATCATATATGTACATGTATACATCACAAAAGCTGAGAAAAATTCATAAAACGTTGAATGTTTTCATCGTATCTTTTTTTGGAATTTTTCGACATTCTATAGTTATTTTTGTGTTTCTAGTAAGCAAGACATCTGATTCTAATGTTTGTTTGGAATGACCTTATAAAACATTTTTTCCTCGCACAAAAACTCACAAGTGTTTGCTGCCTTTGTCAATCTTGGGTGGCGCCGGAATCGCCTGTCTTGAGGCGGCACTGAAGCGCCGGGAGGATTGACGACGTCTCCGATGACCTGTTGGCGGTCCTTCCTCTTGCTCTTCCACTTTTTCCTCCATTGTGTTGTTGAAGACACTGCTGGAGCGTTTGATGCGCGCGGGCAGCTGCGGTGGCCATTGGTGGAAGTGTTAGTTACAGAAGGCGATATAATTTGTAGTATTACTTTTGATGATCTAAATTATTAGCTTAATTATTATTAGGACACACACTGTATAGGCATAAAAGATATTTTGAAAGTTGCCTAGGTATGTGAAGACAATTTACTTTCAGCAAATAAGTGTAAAAAATTATATGATGAAAAAGGAGCAATGAACAAGCGTGAGCGTGAACATGAACTGCTGACAGAAGTCGATCAATCCATTTCTAAAAAGCACGCCAAAATGTACATTTTTAGGTAAAAAAGAAAATGTTCAAGGAAGCTTTGTAGTAAACTGATACTCTTAGGTGAAAATAGGTATCAGAAAACCGTTAGACTAACACAAACTGTTAGGAAACATCGCGACGCAAAGGCCTTACGGGTTAGTCACATGGAAAGGTTAAAGTGGGCATATCGCAAAGTAAAACAGCGTTCGCCATTGAAAAAGACCTAGTAGCTAAAAGTTTTCACCATAGCTCCTAAGAGGCTTACAATTCATGTCATTTATCAATAGTAAGATCCTCAGAGTTTGACATTTGCATGCTGGATATCTGTCAATTGTATCTCATACATTTTAAAAGAAAAGATAAATTCTTATTAGGAAAACGGCAACTATTGCCTTGTTTCACAAAAGTTCAGATGGTCCATAGCGAGCACTGCTTTCAATGTCAGGTGTTAGCTTTTTTCAGGCACATGAAATGGTTTAGCAATGGTCTCTAGTGATCAGCTATTTACTTCGTTATCAGTTATCACGGAGAGTCGTAATTAAGTGCCATCCAGCCGTCTAAACTAGCACAGCAGTTTTTGGAGGAAACGAGAGCCCGCAGTAATGGAAGCACACGTATTCGCGATCTGAAACTGCCTCTTACGAAGCTTCAAGAAGCAAAAGCGAAGCAGGTGATTAGCTGAAAGCTGGACAAGACTTCGTTCCTCCAATTGTTACATTTCCAGTCCCCGGCCCTAACAGTGGCTCGTCCAGTACTTGAATTCCATTGGACATTTTTCTTGACGGCAAAAGTCCACTTGGGAGAACAATTTCGCCCGACCAGCCTGCGCACAAAACACCCAGGACAAGGATATGGTTGGCTGTCCTTTATCAGGTCAATATATGTCTCAAGTTATCGAAAGTAAAGGGAAGGGCACTGTCCTTGCGAAAACCCCCGTTTTACCGGGGAAGCCCTCTTTCGGACGGCAGTGCGAAGAATCCATTTTACGATAGAACTAGTCTGGTGCTCTAGCTACACAAAGAAGGAAAGGGAACGGCCAGTCTGCAAAGAGAAAGTTGCGTCCTTTGAAAAACCCACAGACTTGTATTCCGCTGAAAGGAGCGGTGTTTCTCCGAAATAAATCAATCTGAGAGAAATACATTTACCCTAAAAATCACCCAATCCCATTGAGAAATCTTGCTTCACAAGTAAAAACTTTTTCCAAGAAAGGGGACTTGGCAATGTCGTGATAAGTCCGACACAGAAGCATCTTGGAACACACTGACCTAACACGATTCTCTATCTATGGGAAGATCCTCGTCTTAGTAACCGAGGTCGCTCTACAGGCGGTCCCTGCATCTGGAAAGATAAATTCCCTGGGTGATCAAAGCAAAGAGGCCAACAGAGTAGGTGTACACCTGGAATGAGTGGAATCTGAGGTCTTCTAAGCTCAGGGCCAGGTTTTGTCTTGATTCAGACCTCACTCTAACGGGCGCTTTTTGTTCCAATAATAGGAGAGTTCGCCGTTCTGGTCCCCATGCCCTTCCCCATGCTACGACTGAAGTGAGAGCCTACCCCACACCTGGTGACACTGCCGGGGACGACGCCCGCGGAACGCCGGAACCGGGAATCGAACCCGGTACCTCCCACACCTCGGGACGACGCCCTAACCGATCGCGCCACCAGGCCCGCTCGCAGACAGACCTTTGATGAGAGTTCCTTGCTCTGGGGACCTTACACTCCAACGGGAATCCCCTGCCACAGGAGAGGAGAACTTTGAACTTTGACAACTGCCAAGGAGCACTGCCCTGGCTGACGCCCTTTACCCCAAAGGAGGGCACACTTTGTCTGTGACCCAGGTCGGGGGCAGCCCGCGAACCAACTCGGGGAATTCAGACGCCTTCAGCAGTGGAGAAGCCTACAAGGAGCGTAAAAATCGAGAAAATTCGCATGTGCGAGTTCAAAGACAGGGGAGCTAGAAAATAGGAGGATTTCAATGCACGTTTTGAGAAGATCAGGAGCGGGCACAATTACAATTATTTCTCTAATAAATTTTCATTCCTGGAACTGTTGTTGGGCGCTGATTCATAACCTTCCTTGGATTGCGAGGCTTCGCTTTTTTGTGAACGCGTCTTGTCAAAAACGAGCGAAATTTCTTATAGCTACCAGTTTTGTGGTTTGAAAAATAGTGCTGTTGAATTATGTTTGTGCCTTTTTTCACACCCTGATGCACATCATTTGGTACCCAGCTTGAGTGCTGCGTTATGTTTGCGACGAATTTTTAGGAAAATTCAAAACAATGCTTCAGTAACATCTGAAATGGAGCGAAATACGCGCGAGGTCTTTGCTCCCCTTCAACTGCCATAGCAGTCAGACTGTCCCCATGCTACCGAGTAACCATGCCACAAGGCATCACCAAAACCGCGAACAAGAGCAAATGTACAGGGTGGTCCGTCTTTTGCGATGTCAAAGCTCTATTGGTGGCATGCTCTACAAAAGCTGAACTGGCAGCTAAGCCGTGCATAATACTACAGCCGCTAAACCGCCACCCAATAGCCGATGAAGTGGCTGCGCTTGCCCATGCTTTTAGCGTCTGAATTTCCCCAGGAGCGGGTGTCGCGGGGCTGACCTGGGCGCCGGACAAAGTGAACCCTCCTTACCTTTTTTGAAATTGGGGGCGTCGCCAAGGGCGCCGCTGAGGGCGCCGATGAGGGCGCCACCTGGGGTGTATTGGGGGCGCCCGCTGAGGATGGGCGCCCCCCACTTCGCCTCCGCTCAGGCAGCCGGAGAGGATTTTCAGGTTCCGTGTACTTATATCTCGTGCGGTTGTCGCTAGATGGCACCGCCACCGCGCAGTCCCCGCCCCGCCCACAAGCGCGACGCGCGGAGCTGATTCGCCGACGCGATGACCCCGCGCGCACCGCTGACTGCCGATTGGTTGCCTCAAGGTCACGGAGCGGGTAGCGCGTCGCTGGTTGGCTGGCCGCCGCTATAAGCTCCTCCCCTCCGTTCAAGAACACATTTCCGGCGAACGGAGGCCGGGTGGCGGCTCCCAAAGTGGGCGTTCGCGTCACCACTGGTGTCGGCTGAACGCGTGTCATCGCTCTTCGCTCTGCACTCGCTCTCGCCGCGCTCTCTCTCGCTCTCGCCGCCATCGCTTTCGCTCTCGCCGCTCGCAATCTAGCTCTCGCCGCCTCGAACCGCTCTCTCGCATCGCGCCTCGCCGAAGTCCGCCGCGGCGCTGACGTCACTGGCGACACTGTGGATGACGTCACTGGATTTTCACTGGCGTCCTGGGGTCGTAGATAATCTGGAAAGTCGACAGTACGAAACGCCTGGATCGTCGGAAAGCTGACCTCGGGAGCTTGAAACTCTCCAAACATCCTGATGGTGAGCGCTTTGTTGAGGTCGATGAACGATTCAATCCGCTCACTGAAACATAGAAACAACGACATCATTACTTGCATGGGCCACAGAAACATACAACAGAGACACCATGGTCGACTTGATATGACTCATAAATGAATTTAGGACAAAATTGGTTCCAACAGGTTAGGCCATCTGAATGACTACCACCTAGTCGAAAAATATAACTCAAGTGTTTATTACGTTGACTTTCGTTTGATACAGCTGATTTTTGTTACAAGGGCATGTTCTATCTAGGTATGTCGTATTTCATGTGCATTTTTCTTGTTCCATTACCTACGCTTTGACTGAACTTTGGGTCACTAAACGTTCCTTTTTTTAGTTCCTTTTTTCAAAACACTAAACGTTTGACAGTCAACCCCTACCTTTCGTCCACAATTTTCAACGTTTGAGTCGTCTCATTTGTAGTCTATGACGACGTTTCCATTGGCACTCATGATCCGGATTACAAAATTTAAATCGTATAGTATTTCTCGAACTCTACGTTACAAGATTTAATTCAAAATAGATAAGGTGTAAAGCGTAAACAATCAGTCATTCCCTTATTTTCATGTTCATGTAGCATGTCTAACTTGACTGAGTTAGCTATAAATTCAATTTTTCTGATCCGGATCACAGGTGCGAGGTGTCCATGGAAACTGGGCTTATAACTCACTTTGGGTAGGTGTTTCCCTGGTTTCTACAGAACAGCTGATGAAGTCTCTGTATACAGGGAAGACCTCTGATGGCTTCTTGTCCGGACGCCTGGTAACCCAGCGTCAAGCCCAGGACAGCCAACGTGATCTGAAATATGAAACTGACGTCATTGGAGGAATGGAAGCCTATACATAGTACAACAGCCAGACAGCCAACGTGATCTGAAATATAAAACTGACGTCATTGGAGGAATGGAAGTCTGGTATCCCACTGTCAGGCCCAGGAAGGCCAACGTGATCTGAAATATAAACTGACGTCATTGGAGGAATGGAACTCTGGTATCCCACTGTCAGGCCTAGGAGAGCCAACGTGATCTGAAATATAAAACTGACGTCATTGGAGGAATGAAAGCCTGGCAGCCCAGTTACAACCCCAGAACTCAGAAGTGGCAATACAAAATCGTCGGATGCGGGGCAACAAACATCACTGCAGAGGCACCTGGCTACACCTGTCAATCACCATGGCGTGACGCGTCACTGCATCAGAGAACACATGACAATGCAATGCAGTTGAATGGCAGCGTAGGTTTTCTGACATATAATAAATAGACACAGGGATATGATGAAGGCGCACAGGCAAGGGACTGTCCTTTTCGAAGAAGACCGCCTGGTAAACCTTTTTGAAGATGGTCAGGTTGATCAATGTTATCGATCAAAAAGGCTCGTCGAACCAAGAAGTGCAATTTTCACAGCTTCTGTTTCATTCTGTTACATGGTGAGATGAGTTGAGTTGAGTTTCCTGCTTTATCAAATAATAAGCACGCTGAACGCTGCCAGATTAGGGCGGTTGACAGACACATTTTGGCATCGTCTAAGAAAGTCGCATTTTTTAGTCTGGATTAGCTCACTACGTCCGTAATACGGATTCGGTGTGAACTACGCTTCACTCGTCCCAAGTACTGAAGCCTGTGCTGTTTTATAGTGCATGGCGTACCTTGTCGAACTATTTCCTGAGTCATAGCCATAATCAAACTGATATATCGTATAACCATTGACAATGGATAACGACTAAAATAGTATTTCAGTAGGTTTAGTAAAATGTGTTTTTCATCAGTCACATTGAACTACCCCAGCTGCATTGTCGACATGGCCGTTCACGAAAGGTAACGTTTGTCGCTGCGGGGGGATATATACTCTCCTAGAAAATCCCCCTTCCCCCAAAAAACCTGACGAGTTGATACTTCTTTATTGCCTCTAGATAGTGCAAGTTGAGGTAAGTGTTTACACCAACAAAAAATCGTGTTATTTCTGCGCGAAGAAAATAACAGCATTTTGCCAATTTCGGAAATCGAAATAATGATGATGATAATGATGATGATGCTGATGAATGATTATGATGATGATAATTATGATGATGATGATGATGATGATGATGATGATTTGGGTGGTTTCTGCCTCCCGCACTGCAGTGGTCACCGACACCCATTGAACATTGAGAAGGAGTGGACAGCCCCACCCCCTCGGTTATAGATCCGCCAGTCACCCTATGACGTCACAACACACAGTCCCACAGCTCCAGCCCCGCCGCTGGCAACAAATCCTTTACTCACGCCCTCTGGACAAATCTCGGGATTCCAGCTCGCCCCGTAACCGGTACTTGGAACGTAAATATGCGGTTTTATCCAGGCAGCGAGCCACTTTTAGCTGTCGCTTTGGGTCTCAGCTGTCGCAAGCGCCGCTCGTCTGTTGGCTGATATTTTCTGAGAGGAATGATGAGTGGTATGGCTTTATTTGACCAGCCAGTGGATGTAGGTGGGCGTATTATAAATGGGTGTGTCTCATGAATGTGTCCCAGCCTACTTACATAGGTGTCATAGTTTGACATTAGTGGCATTTAGTATTTCCAAATTATATCAAATAGCAAATAAATGAATGTGTTTACGTCTTGATGTCCATCTTCTGATCATGCACCTGCCAGATACCACTTCTCGGTTCGATGAAATTAACCTTCCAGGCGGTGGGGGGGGGGGCATTTTTTTGCCCCCCTTTAGTTTTTTCGATATATCTCGAGAACCGCTGCGCCGATTGTCACCAAACTTTCAGTACCCTCCCGGGAGTAGCTAGCGCACATGGTGACCAAAATTTTTTCCCAAAGGCTATGATAGGTTGGCCGCTAATGACGTTAGAGTGACGTCATTTTTGCCATTTTCGACCAAAAAAAAGGTTTCGCGGGAAGAGCTGTCAGGCCTACAGCTTTAGAGCTACAGAAAAATGGTCCAGACATAAAAGGTGTGGAATCAAAAGGGCTACAAAACTGCTATTTCGGATTTTCGATTTTTTTTGGATTTTGACCCCCAAAAATAAAAAATAGATTTTTTGAAAATAATAGCTAAAAAATCCAAAAAGTTCTTTGAATTTTGAAAAAAACCGGAATATATGTGATAGTCCCTATCGCTTTCTATCTACATACCAAATTTGAGATCAATACCTCTTTTTTGGCCAAGTTATAGCGAAAAAAATGTTCAAAATTGATGACGTCAAATTTTCAAACTCAATTTTTAGCAATTCTAGACCTCGTAGCGCAAAACAAAGACCACCATTAGACTCCCCGTGACGAGCTGCATCGAATCGATATCCATTTTATGGAAAAATATCAATTTTGAAATTTGACTTTTTTTACCTGACCTTGACCTGATCTCCACCAGAAAGTGACCTAAACCGTACCTGATGGTCTTATAACCCGGCACCGCCTGGGCTATTTCCGTACCCACGACAGCCTGGGGGGGGGGTCGGATCCGACCCCCCCCCCCCTGTTATCTCGAGAACCAATGGTCGTATCGAGCCCCGCGAGGCGGCGTTCGAAAGGTCTCTACGAGACCTTCCCAAAGCACTCTTAAGATTTTAAGATTGAGGTCAACTTTCGGGTCAAGGTCAGGTCAAAGGTCAAATTCAGGGGTTTTGCATGATAAGGCTTACGGACAGCGGAATCGATAGCTGCTGCTCGAAACTCACCACAAATGACCTCAACGACCTAGTGAAGGTACCATGTGCGTATAGGGGTCATACTAAGTACGGGTCAAGGTCAGGTCAGGTCACGAAAGGTCACGGTTTTCACTTTCTGCTACATGGGAGTGCGACACATGTTTTATGGCTTATTTTTCACGCCAAATCCGATGATAATGGTTATATGTGACCCCAAATCACTGTGGTAGTGATAAGTGTGCATTGAAAGCATAAAAAATCGTTTATACCATACATAACTAAACGAGGGCTGACTGCTGAGAAAAAAGGTCAATTTTTCAACTTTTTATTTTTGACATAAAAATGCACTTTTCTAGACGAGCTTTGTCCCAGGAATCTAGTGGTGCCATTTGTTTTCCATGCGATGTTCAGAAGTGCCTCTAATTCGCGAAAATGCTTATGACGTCACCATGTCCTATGCATGTTGGAGCTATTTTTTACAATTTGGGGGTCAAAAATCAAGATAGAAAGTTGAAATTTAAGACATCTAATGTTCTAATAGAGCTCTATGACATATATTCCGATTTTTGGGAAATCCTCAAAATTTTGGATTGTATAAGCTGTTTTCCAAAAAATATAGTTTTTTGAATATTTAGGGGTGAAAAACGCATTTTATGGAAAATCCGAGATAGCCATTTTAAAGAACTCGTTGAGCTGCGTCTTTTTATGTCCTTAATTTGCAATTTGCTTAAAAAAAAACATTTACCATTTTTTGACTGAAAACGCCATGCAGTTACATCACTAAAATCGATATATCTAAAAAAAATGATTTTTTTTTCTTAAAAATTGCACAGGAGACGTCAAATTGATGGGGGAGAAGGTATGCCAAGTTTCAAGTTGATAGCGCAAGCAGTTCATGAGTTATTTAAGAAAAACGGAGGGGGGGGGGGGTCGGATCCGACCCCCCCCCCCCAGGCGGTCGCGGGATAACCAATACCATTGAGTTGGAAATGAAAAACTGGCCATTAAACATGCATCGCACAACCTTAGTAAAGTTGGGTTCATGTGGTGACCCTTGGTGACCTTTGGTGACCTGACCTGTGACCTGACCTGGTATGACCAGTGACCTCTAATAGCAACATATGTACTAGACAACTGACGCTTTATCGCTGATTTTCGACAAAATGCGTTTTACTCGGTGTTATAGCGCTTTCCCTAGAAGCCCGTGAACGGTGAAACATTTTATCTTTGACCTGACCTGTGACGTCATCGGTGACCCCGAGGTCAATGAAATTTGGTTTCCGTCGACAAATTTGACAGGGCTATCGAACGCCGTTTGAATTTTCCGGATCCGTCTAGTAGTTTCGGAGATACGAGGGGGGGGGGCAAAAAATGCCCCCCCCCCACCGCGCGGAAGGTGGCTGGGAGGCCCACCGCCTGCCGGGGTGATGGTGTGAAGTGCTTTAGCGAGGAACATAGCGAGACATAGATACGTGAAGAATCATTGACCTTTTCCTCGAAAATGTAAAAACAATGCCAAAAGTTATATTGACCAGCAATATAACTTTTGGCATTGTTTTTACATTTTCGAGGAAAAGGTCAATGATTCTTCACGTATCTATGCCAGATACCACATTGTATTTTGTGAGCCATTACCACCATTACCACCATAATAATTATGTAAATTCATGGTAAAAAACTACATAGGAGTTAAAACCTTCCTGCTTGAATCTCCCGACATATTTCCAGTTTACAGCGACATTGCTTTTGCAATTCGTAAATGTTAACATATTTTGCATGATTGTACTATAAATTTATGACCACGTGCCTCTAAGCAAAGCTGTCAAATCGCTACCAAATCCTATTCAAACCACTGGTTGCCGTGCAGCGCTCCCTGCTCAGTGTTGCTTATGACCTAAGTCATATTTCAGCCTCTCCGGCTGATTCTGCATTCAGGAGGTAGCACATCTAGCTGGTCACGATCCTACCATCGGAACCTTCGGTAGGAAGGTGGACAAAGAATTACGACCAGTAAATTATAGGCTACGGGAGGTGCTGTGACCCTCAGCGCAAGTGGTTGGCAAGGTAATAACCTTGGTAATAACTTTCAAATCACTTGATCATTGCGATCGCGGTAGTTTTGATAGTGGTTCTGGTGACAGACAGTGGAATTGTTTACCGTGGAATAGACAGAGGAATATGAAAATGTTTTTAAACCCAAGTCTCATGACATAGTTTTGGTGCATATTATAATGTTTTAAATTGTAATCGAAGGAACCTGCTGTATTTACCCCAAAAGTGGATCCAATGATCCTTGATCCAATGATTCAAAGTGAATCTAATGTTCCTTGGTCCATAGAGCGTACGGGTATCTGATCTTATTGATGCAAGGATGTTTTCGAAACATAGGGCCATGGATCCCAGATTCCCAGGCATTTGCCACAGATTTAGCGTTCAAATATCAATTCACGATATCCTTTTCTACGGATCCACGATGATTATCAGGTGCCTACAGCTGCGGTGACTGCCGCCTCGTAAGTCGGGGCCTTACCAACAACTGCATAAAATCAGCTGGCTGGCCAGCTGGCGACGTAAGATAGCTATGCTATTTATTGATATAGACAAGGTAGGAGATGGACATGAACTCGTAAAATGGCGATCATAGATCAATTAACCCGCGCCCTGCTGGGGGGGGGGGGGTGTTTGAACACCCCCCTTGTGGTTTTTCGCAAATATCTCAAAAACGGCGGCGCGGAGCGCCGCCGTTTTTGGTACACCTTATTATACATCAATTCTACACATGTTGTAAAAATTTCAGACCAAGGTCATTCAAGGTCAGGTCACCAGGTCACTTGAAGTGACCTCACCTCATAAAAAGTTTCAATGTCTGTCATAGCTACACCGAGTGACCGATCGCTTTGAAACTTTCAGCGATTGCTAAGAGTAATAGCATGTACAAAATGTACTTCTCAGAATTTTGATATCGATGACCTAAGGTCAGGTCAATTTTGCGACCTCCCCATTATAAGTCAATGGGAGAAAATTGAAATGCGCCTCTTTTGGACGAAAGACATTATAAACACTCCCAAACACCGAATTACAAGTGGTTTAGACACACTGAACATGAAAATGGTGTCCGTGACCCCTGTTTGTGCCCTGAGGTCATCTTAGGTCACGAATGGTATCGAACAGTTTTTCGCAAATAACTTTTGATAGAGGCATGCTAGAGCGATGAAAACGCCTTATATGTGTTCAGCTCGACGATACGGATCGACTGATATGCAACATGACCCTTTCCGGTCAGGTCATGACCTTGACCTGAGGTCAAATTTTCAAGTTGACCTTTCAAGGTCAAGTTATAGTTCATTCGATGCGTCTTGACGAGAGGAACACGATGCCGGTAAAAGTAAGCTCGTACAAAGCTTGGGTCAAAAGTTATTGCAGAAAAACTGTTTCCGAAAAAATCGGCTATTTTTGCAGTTTTTGCCCCCTGTAGGCAAATCCGTTGACGTTAGGTCAAATCTGAGAGAATTACTCAGAAAGGGCGTTTATAGGGCTATCGAATGCACTTTTCAGCGGCGCTGTAGCTCTGTTGGTTCCCGAGTTATGCGTTGGCTTCTTGGAAATTTTCGACATTCGACCTGGAAATCGGCGAAATTTTGCCTTCAATGACCTCTGGTGACCTGACCTTTGACCTGACCAAAAAATTGACCGAAGTGATTTCGTCATTATTTTTGACGCTCTTTCGAACGCCGCCTTCCGCGTATCGCTACGTGGCCCAGGGGCCGAGTTACAAGGGGGGTGTTCAAACACCCCCCCCCCCAGCAGGGCGTGGAAATCCAGGACCCCCAGCAGGGCGCGGGTTAAAAGATAGATATTTAGTTATTTGTTTCTGGCATTGATATATAACAAGCTCTGCTAGCGCCACCATACGGCGCCAGCTGGAAAATTGTCCAGAAGATAGTACGGCCCGCAAGTCGTTGAACCCTGACCTGGCCCCGATTCAGCGGTATCTCGACTGCGATAAAAGATAATTGCTCATGGCCTGAGCACCCGAGCCGAACTTCTCCATGCCAAGGTTGCGAAATGCTGCACTGATTTACGTAATACATCACCCGTTGAGGCAAGCTTTATGGGAGCATTTGTTGTGAACAAATCCAAAAGCAGATCACATATATTTTTGATATCTATTTGTAATTCATTCGTGCTACCTGCAGAGTACAAATTACTGTAGCCATAAGTTTAGATTCATACCGCAAAGGTTCATAATAGCTTTTATAGTTGTCATTTCATCGCGTTTTTTTTTTTTCTCGCATCGAGCAGCACTGTTTATTCTTATAGAATACGGCCCAAACTAGGCAGTGATATCAATCATGATTGTTTTGAATCAGCGAGAAAGTTAATTCGATTTGGGTAATTTTGGTCGGGGATTTTCCAGTACGTACCGTTATTCTGAAAACCGTAGCCATTGTATCCTTTCTTCTTAGAAGACTGGCTTATGCATGTGTCCACCTATCCACAATTTTAGCACGCTTTCGGCACTTTTGCAAATCACACTCAGCTTCTTTACTCACTTCTATTGCTCTTTTCACTGTTCACTGGGGCAGTTTCTGCCTTGCACTGAGAACACTCTCAAAATTCCACGGAGATTGATCTCAAATGTCAGTAGAGACAGCTCTTCATTTTCCACTGAGAAAATTGCTATTCACTGATCGAGCCCCGCTCTCCTCATTCGACGCACTATTTGAAAAGATCCAGACTTCTGCCAGTCATGGTAACCTCTCATATTCTGTTGGTACCATACACCGCTGCTACTCTTCTTCTCTGTGCAGTTATCCACTGAGAGCCTCTCTCTGCTCTCTGCACTCTGCACTGGCACAGCTCTCTTTCCCAACACGTCCAGCACCGCCCGTCTGGCACGACTCTCCGTCTCTCACTGAGAGCACCTGACCTCTGCTCTGGATTACCTGCTCGTGATACCCCCTCCCCTCCTCCTCCTCCCCAGCCCGCTCTGCACCGAGGCGCTCTGGGACACTCCGGCCTTTCGCCCCGCCCCGCGGCGAGACCCGCTCCTCCTCCCCTATCCCCGAGTTTCCCACCCCGCCCCGCCCCGACCCTCCCCGCCCGCCCCCCCGCCCGGTTATAACGGAAGATGGGGTCGAGTTTGAGGAAATATTCGTGACGTTGTGAGTTTCTGGTTAGATGCGTGAGTTGGATAACGGAAGTAGGCGTCCGAGTTTGAGGAAATACTCATGACGTTGTGAGTTTCTGGTGAGACTATGAGTTTGAGTGGGGAGAGAGGGAGGTGAGTTTTGGCCAGTTGAAAAACGGTGAAGTGGTTCTCAAAGTTGCAGGGCTCAATGCTAATTGCAATCAAATTTACACAATGATGGTAAAATTTGCATGTTCCAATAATGCTGCAATTAGCATTTTATATGGCGTTAGATGATTATTTCTTACACAATCTAACATGATGATGAGCACTACTTTTGGAAGAGATTCAATGGGTTAATTGCTTTCAGCTGATCCGTAAAATATTGCGTTTTTAGCTACAGTATAGAATAAGTGAAAATGATAGCTGCAATGTCACTTGTCCGTAACAAAATAGCATTGAAATAAATGAACTAAAAAGCCGAAAAAGTATCAGCCTTGTGCGCCTTCACCATATCACAAGTTTGCTGTTTGACACTTGCTATATGCTAAGCTAACATTGGTGCTGTATTATCTAATTGACTAACACTTACACAAGCAAACAATATTGAGAAAATCCAATTTCAAGGTACTTACACTAGAAAGTCATTTTAAAGTGGCGGCCATTTTAGATACCCTTGCTGCCGTTTTGTCGAAAGCCTTGATAGTTCCGGGTTTAAAATCAGTCACCAGGCATGAAAACCAGCAGGCCAGCTAAGCTTATGTCACACCAAACGTTATTACGCACATCTGACCATAGTGGCCTCTAGTCTAAACCACATGACTTTCGACAAAAGTGTGGACACTGGTTGACCTTGAGATGTTCTTTACCAGTTGTCACGTGAGTTGGGTGTGTCTTACGGTGCATTTTAGCCTACCACACTGTAAAAAAATGCTTACTCATTTGATAATTTCCTAGTTATCCGGCCACTTTTCACTAACAAAATGCGAGTAGACCTCACTTATCACTATAACAAAATGAAAGCAAACTTCAAGTATTCTCGCATTTTGTTAGTAAAAAGTGACCGGATAACTAGGAAATTAGTGAGAAAAAAATTACAGTGCCTGCTCTGCCCGTGTATGATAGTGTGTATGCTGTATAATGATCTGAGAACACCTTTCCTATGCTCTGGCCTATTGGCATGCCTAAGAATATGCAAACGTGATCTTGCGTTATTGTTTGTCAGTACATATGTGCTAATTAGAATGATGAAAGCGAGCATTGTAAGGAAATAGATATTCATTTACTTAAAATATTATATCCAGCATATCCAACAAAAATTTACATGTTATAGCTAAAGGCTTCCGCGTGTCATTCCACACATACCTATACGCTTGTGTGGGATCGCCTAAGGGTTTCCGATGGATGCTCATCTCTCGAATATTCGTTGAATCATCAGCTCCTCAGGCGGAATACGCTTCCCTCTGTATTAGACAAAAGTCATCCGGTTATAACATATTGGAAATACCCCACCCCAACACACAGCTTGTTCATCTATTTCTCATCCCTTTCTCTTCATCTCTGATACATCTTTGTCTTCACTTTTGATTCTCCTTGCTCTCAAACGTACAGTAGAATTATCCAACCAGCCCCGGGAGCTTGTGAAGCCGCCCGCGACCCATGGTTAGTCATCAGTTGAATGACCGCTCGCAGATTGATTCGACTGATTCATGGATTTCGCTTCAATGAATGCGTGTTGAATCGATTAAGATCAGCACGTGTTCGTTGTTAGGGATTCTTCTGACTGGAAATCCCTGCATTAGCAATGCTGAGTAGTGATGGACTTCCGGTATAAGACAAAGAGTGACGATTGGTAAAACCGCAGAGGAATTGGTGATTGATACCGGATGGCCACTGGACATCAGGTAGGCAGAGAGAATTTAGTAGCGACTTATTTGCGGAAAAAATAGGTACATTGCGAGTGTAGGTAAGGTTGCATTCAATT